>NC_056737.1:303490642-303533142 GCF_019279795.1 Protopterus annectens
AGTTGTGAGGAACATGAGTATAAACACCCTAAGCCCTGACATGGCCAAAATATGGATGCCCCACCTAGTGACCTAGCTTTGGGCAAGACATTGACAAGTACATTATGTCTTCCTTAGCTAGTCTCACACACCAGTTACAATTTCTTCCTCTGAAAATATGAGGCATTTCTTAGGTCTAATAGTTTGCATGGAGGACAGAGAACCCTTCTTTAGACCCAGATGTAATTGCTATAACCACCAATACTGAACAAAAAGATATATTTTATAACTACATTTGAAGTATTATTGGAAGAAAATCCACAAACATTGCAGAAACATCCTTCACAAATGTTAACACTGTTAAGTTGTCATCATTTTATCTCACCTGACATTTGCCATCGGGTAAATTGACTTACATAATCAATAACAAGCTAATTAAATCTGTCTCTGCTTGGCCTCTTATGGTGCGGTGTGGGTCATCCATACATCTGCGGAGGTATTGTGGATTCATGACCTGTAGAACAGCAGCAGGCAGCGTTCCCTTGGGCTGAATCTGCATTAAAATTACTTTTTGTTCCTTTTATATGTGGAGTGGATGCTGGATATTTGCCTTCCATTCTTAGTATCCCCAAAAAGAAGGATGCTGTCTTACATTGTTTAAACAACCTCTGACTTAAGACTTTGCATTGAAAAAGAAGGTGCCACAGCACAATAATCAGACTTACAATGGATACTAGTGTGTGGGGTGATGCAGACATGTGGGGAGACTTATGAGAAGTTCCATGCTGGGTACAGAGTACTACTAACCATGGTTATGGGCTATTAATGTGTGATAACATTTCTGTTGTAACTGGCATCATGTAGTTATACATGTAAATCAACTACATTTTGGTCACATGCAAAATGGTATTTAGAGAGGAGAACAGTAAACCTGAAAATTAAATAATTATCAGTCTATCTACAAAATGCCCATAGAACATGACAAATGCATTCTATGTCCACTTTATCAATCTGCTTCATTTTACTTCAGCTGGTGCCAATCACTTATGGCCTACAGCCCCCTCCCCACTCATTTACCTCTTATGTCTAACTTATCTGAAAAAAAAGTGTTCTTCCACAGCTGTTCTCGTGTGCCATGAATGTATATATACTGGAGCCCAAAGTATTGACTCTTGTGATCTCCGGTCATCAGTGGACAAGATTATCACTTGCTGTTTGGACAGAGAGAGAGAATGAGAGAAATGACAAATAACTTTATGTGGTGCTTCCAGATCTGACATCTACGGAGAATGGCATAGTGTCTCATTCTTATTTAGGTGATTCGGAAACCATTAGTCTGACTGGCAGTGGATTGCATTTACACCAGCCCAGTTAGCTGCAATAGTAACACCTGCTGGTCAGCTGCTATGCCTGTTGAAGTATCTGTAGTCCATCCAACATAGACATAAATAGAGGACTAGCATAAAACAATTTCATTATTTTTCATGCTTTTATAAATGTTTATTGTTTAATTTTATGAGTGTGTGTGTGTGTGTGTGTGTGTGTGTGTGTGTGTGTGTGTGTGTGTGTGTGTGTGTGTGTAGGGGCATAGTCCATCAATCCAGTCACAGAAGCCAGTCCTGACTGCCTTATCAATAATATTCATTGTGTAACTTACTAACTGACGTGCTGTAAGAGTTCTCAGACTACATGGTATCTGTGTACTCTTGAGTGTATATTTGCATTATTTGCCAAGTGTATTCTTATAAAATCTTGTATTTTCAGTTTGTACTTGACTTAGTGACATGCACTGTGCATTTTCACTCTCTTTATATTTCTTGCTGACACAGGTAACATTTGAAAATACTTATCTTTCAGCAGTATAGTAAACTGATTGCCAAGCAATTAAAAAAATGAAATAAAAAGCATGGTTCATTACAATGGCAGAGGCACTGACTTTTATGATGGAGTGACAGATGACGGAGAGCTGACTCAGAAAGATGTCTGTGACAGAACTGTCTGGGAATCCGGGATGTATGTAGAATTGGGAGAAAGGAGTTAACTGTTTGACGCCTCCTTGCTCAGATAGTAACTTTTTTCCAGTTACATTTTGAATCCATCTCATGGGAAGGATTTCATAACAGTTTTCAAGCCACAAGAGATCTTTCCAGGAGATCTGGTCACTGAACAAGAACTAATGTAGGATCAATGTCTTCTGGTAGAGGTAATCAAAATGGCAAAGCACCTGGACCCTAGAGGTTGATGGAGAATAATCTTCAAAGATGCTAAGAGTCAAAGGACCTGAAACCATGCTCTTCTGGGCCATCAAGTAATAAAGAAAACAAGCCAAACTTATTTTATGTAAGCTTTGGCAGTGGATGAAGTATCCATGTGAATGCATGAAGGAATAGTCTCCCCAGCTGAGTGAGAACACATCTACAGCTGACAGCCTCTGTCCTGGTGTATGGAACTAAAGTTGGGTAGAATTGTATTCTCCTGGATAACAAACAGGTTGATGCTGGAGTGTCCCGTTTTTCAAAAGATCATCTGATTACTATTCTAATGTTGCTGAAACACTAAGATGGGAGTTCTAGTTATGATTCAAAAAGCTTATCAGGGCATCTGGTTCTCACTGGATACAGACTACCAACTTGAATAGACTTCATCAGACGCTCACTCCTGGACATGTAGGTTTTTGCACATGGCGTAGGAGCAGGTTCATCTTTTTATTCAGCTACCATGCTGTTGTCTGATTGTCCATGTTCACCAATAAAAGATTCAGGTTTCAAACGTGCCTCAGATTTTGCTGGAACAGAAATGCCATCTGCAGCTGTAAAAGACTAAAGTGGAAATGTATATTCACCAGCAAACTTCTTTGGCATCAGATCAAGACAAATCTAAAATGAGATTTTCTCTTCCTTCAGCGAGGGGAGTCTTATATAAGGGCCTATATCAGAATGAAAGCAAATGGTGAAAGGGGCCAAGCCTACTATCATAGGGAATGGCAGAAGGATCCAGTATGAAGATAAGATTCAGCAGGGGTTGATGACTCTTCAGTCGCTGTCAGCAAACCAAAACCCCAGACACAAATGTAGGTTAGTGCAATGGGGAACATCACTGTTGCTTCTACTCATCTCAGAAAGCACAAGGGCATGACTGGATTTGCCTCTATGATGCAACATAGGATGCCAGATCTCTAAACTCAGCTCTTTCTCCACAGGAAGAAAGGCCATGCAACACTATTATTGTAAAATAGGATGCTGTGTTTTAGAAGTGTGGAAAATTTAACCATGTGGTGGTGGTGTAGAGCCATGCAGCCATAGGTAGATAATCTGGTGTATTGGGCAATCCCCAAATTTGTGTCCCCCTCAACTGGAAGTTGAGTATCAAAAAACAGTGCAGTGTTTACACTTTGAAGTCAGAAAAAAACAATAAAATTGTTAAGCACCTTTCTAATGTAAAAAAATGTGCTTAAGAAAGTTTGTTAATTACCTTTCAGCACTGTTATGGTCTAAAGTGATGCTACAGCATAAAAATGGTGTTGAGAAGCTATGCTTATTTATTTATCATTTGTTTACCAGGAAAGTCCAACTTGGGACAAAGCCAGTTTTCAGCAGAGGCCTAGGGAGAAACATTCCAGACGCATGTCTTTGTAAAGTGGGAGGAAACTGGAGTATCCAGAGCAGACCCTCACGAATACAGGGAGGACATGCAGACTCCACAAAGAAGGCACTCCAGCCAAGAATCGATCCAGAGAACCTCTTACTGTGAGGTGACAATGCTACTGCTGTACCACTGTGCCGTCCATATATTACAACTTGCACTGTCCACTTATGTTTTGTATGTGGAAGTGTAACGAATATTACAGCTTTAAAAGCTGGTATAGGGTTAGAGATACACATTGCTTCTTCTTGCTGTCTGTGAAGCAGTGGTAAATAGACTACAGTGGAAACCTAAGCTATATGACACCTTGCTTTTTCAGGTATTGAAACATTGAAGCAGGAAGATCATCTGTTTCCTGTTGTAGATGCTTCTGTACATCAGCACTGGCAAAGTTGCAGACTGCATCCCTGTTTGAGATTTGCTGGGTTCCAAGAAGAGAAAGAAAGTGTGTTTTATTTTCCTACTATTTCCCTTTTCTCCAAGTATTAGTATGTAAATGTTGGGGAAGTAGGGGTTATTCCTACAATTGGAGTGCTGTGCAAGTTGAGGCTTTTCCCTTGTGAAAAAATTTGTTTTATGATTTTTGTGACCTTCAGAGTGTTGTTTTGAGCTTGCAACCTCCCCTATTTTAGAGCTTTTATTTCCGAGTAATTTGGTGATGATTAAACGATACACAATTATTCATAGTGGATTCATGTAGCAGCTTTCAAAGCTGATAAACATTATGCACTCCTACGATGTCTCTCTTTCTCTTTTTCTTTCTTTCTTTTTCTTCTTTTTTTCTACTACATCTATATAGCTGCACGACTACAAAAAACTGTATGTATTAATAACAGACCAGAATAAACTAGCCACTTTCCTGCCTTCATGCTTCTATGCAGACACTTTCTGCTCTCAGTAACACTGTACTAGTAAGGATGACATGAAGAATGTTTCGTGGCATGGCCACTGGATACTGTTGCATTTCTGCAGCTGTGGCACAGTAATGTCACATGTCCATCAGATGTTAATCCTGACCCAGAGATGAGTAACTGTAGCATGCTCGGATCTCAGACTGATTGATTTGTCTTTTGATTTTTGGGTTTCTCAAGTGGGCAATAAGCATTTATGATGGAGTCTGGGGGCAGCAGATTTCTCACATAATACAAAATGTATAAACACATGCATCTAGAAAACAAATGTGATATAGTAGAAAAACAGAAAGGGAACAAATATAGACAAAATTAATGCAACATAAATTTAACGCAAATGATGATTTATTTGTAAGCCACGGATATTGTAATAAAACTCAGTGGGGGAAAAAACTCAGTGGGGGTCAGTAATTATGAAATACTGACAAAATACATTTAGCACCAGATTTATGTGATAGCATCATTGTAAGTGTGTCCATTTCTTAAGTTAAATTAATTTTACACCATGTTTGAATTTGGTAAAGTTATTAAGCCAAGACAGAAGGTTTTACTAAATATACTTCAAAGAAGCCATCATCAAATTTTCTGTTTTCTATTTTATTCACCCAGGCCAAAGACGGGTGAAGTTTCATTTGAATTAGTCATAGTGAATAACACAGAGTTCACAT
Organism: Protopterus annectens; assembly: GCF_019279795.1. Classification (NCBI taxonomy): domain Eukaryota; kingdom Metazoa; phylum Chordata; order Ceratodontiformes; family Protopteridae; genus Protopterus; species Protopterus annectens. The sequence goes on from NC_056737.1 coordinate 303,495,843, forward strand.
CATTATCATTGAAGAATTTAAATGCAAAAATTTAATGATAAATCTTTAACCTGCTACAGTTGATGTAAAATGTATTCATATATACCTCTAATACATGAGTATCCAAGCACAGTAAATTAATAGTCAAGCAAACAAGTAACGAAAGAGACCAAGAGAAATGGAATGATGATAAACACATTTGTCTGTTCTCTAGGTAACCAGGTAATTCAATTGATTCAACAGAATCTTTTATAGCACAACCCAAACACACAGCAACATGTATGCAAACCAAGTACAAATTCAATACATCAAATTCAGGCCTAAACACACTGGGAGACATATATCAGACGTAACAGTCACATCACGGTTCTGGCTGTATTTATAAAATGAAGGACAAAGGGACTTCAGTAAATGTGATTGCCACTCATTACATTTCATAGTAAATAAATATTAATGTTAGCAATACTCCTGTTGCCTAAAAAACTTGTAAGTAAGCTACAAGTATATGTACCCGATGCTACAATTCTATTCTGCTCTATTTATAGCAATGTTTTCACATCTGACTTGAACTCACTGAGATATGGATGCTGACAGCAAATAAGGACCAAGCCTTCTTAATGTGCCTTTTTCCCCTGCCCCATGATGCATTTGTCACTGCAGTTTTATTTACATTAATCTCCCCCACTTCTTGCCTGTTGTAGCTTCATGTCTGTGTCATGCTTTCAGACTCACTACAATTTATTTGACTGTTCCAAGTATCCATATCTCTCTCAGTGAAAAAGTACTTTCCTCACATCACCTATGAGTTGTCCAGCTACCCCAACGTTTTTTCTTTTTTTTACTTAAGTTAGTACTTTTCTTACTTATAAATTCAGATGGATGGATGACTATGTATGCAGATAGATAGGCAAGTAGGCAAAAAGCTAAGAGATTATATGAAGAAATGGATGTGAAATAAAAGCAAGCTTAGAACCTCTGCTCAGGAATTGCATATCACAGTAAACTGTTTGTGGCAGAGAAGAGCAATATGACCACCGCATACTTAATGGGGTATATCATTCTTAGAGCTGTTGGGGGGGGTGGCTAGTTCAGCTACTGCAGCTACTGCAGCTGCCTATAAATATACCAACATTTCCAAACGTGGCAAAAGTGTCTGAATGTGACAGCAGTTTTAAACTGTGGTAAAAGTCTGCTATGTGCCATTAATTCAAACCGTGACTGCATCTCTAAATGGTTTAACAGTCTCACGGCTGATCATGATTTCTAAATGCACCAGCAACCTTTAAATGAAACAGGTATTTCCAAATGTGGCAACAATCTCAGAGTGTGGCAGGAATCTATAAACTTCCTAAAGTCTGTAAATGGATATTCATTTAGTCTATTTCCAGCCTGGTGTTTGCTAACTTAACTGTTAAGCCTGGTAGGCCATAGGGCTTCTGAAGAAATTATAATCTATCTCTGAAGTTTGGTGACCTTTCTGTAGCTATAGCACTTAGAGGGTATATGGGGCACAGCCCCTTGTGGGGAGATGTGGGGTACTTTCCCCATCAGAAACCCATTTGGTCCATCAGGCTTCATTGACATCCCTATAAATGTGTCTGCACTCTTTCTGAATATGTCAACAGTCTCCAAAGGTGGCAGCAATCTCTAAATGTATCAATAAGCTCTCTAAATATATCAATACGCTCTAAGAAAATCAAGTCACTGCTGCTGTCCGAATGGACTGGGTTTAAGTGTTATTCCAGGTACTGCAGTGCAATTCGGAAATACTGATAGTCTGGGTGGTCATAGACAATCTTTTCCTCCTCTGTGTGAATTAGAAAGTTTTCAGCCATATACTGCCCTCCTGTTAAAGTTAATCCCTGACAATGTTCCACTGTGACAGGTCTATATGAAGAATATTCTAGGCTTGATCTACATATGTGCCTAGGATGTTTAGAAAGCTGAAGCCCTTGTATGCATGTGACTACAAGGCTGCACCCATTTAATGTCTGACCTGCAATATGACCCCTTATGCAAAAGTTTCATCGACTTTTGCCACAAATATTGAATCACACTAAAATATGGTAGGTAAAGGTAATTATCTCCAGAAGATATCCCACTGTTATTGTGATGCTGAGACAAGATATCTGCCACTTAGAAAGGGAAGCAGATAGATCATGCAGACTGTCTTAGACAGCAAAAAGATTTAAAATTCAACAGGTCCAGGTCGAAAAGTATATCCCCAAAAGTTCCACCCATGACAGCAGTCTTTATATTCTTTATATGTGTTGATAATCACCAAATTTGGCAATGAACTGCAATGACTCCATAAGCTCTATATCTGAAAGCAATTGTTAAATATGACAACAACCTCTTAAATGTGGGGATAAGCACAGACTGGCTTTTATCACATATAGATTGGAGTCCTGCCCTAGATTGTTGTGACCCAGGTTCATATAGGAAACAAAGTACCAGAAGGGCTGGCTGGAGGATGAAATGAAGAGGTCACTATCTGCTGTCTCATTATAAGGATAGGTTGTAAGAACTATTTATACCTTTGCTTCTGTATGCAGGGTTCTAGGAGAATGATGGTGGTAGTGGCCTAGGGAGTGTTGAACAGGCCCTGGTGGTGCCTAAGCCCATTGTGACTGTGAATGCAAGTGTGCAGTTAAGGTTGCCAGGATGCTGTGTAAATATGGAAGAGAGAAGCAGCAAACAGCTAGTTCCCTGGCTGGGTAAGACATTATGCGTCTTGCCACAGCATATTAATGCAGACAGGAAGGCATGGTATGGAGGTGGCTACTGCATAATTAGGTTATACTGAGAGGCTAGTGAGAATGCTAGGTAGTTCTGGGCAAAGTGCAGGATGAAATAAATATACTGACAGAAAAATATGAAAATGACAGTTGTCTGTTAGTCTTTCATGTATCTTCATATCTGAATTTACTCTTAAAACAGGAACAACAGTCTCTAAATTTGGCTAGTATTTCTAAATATGGCAACATCCTGCAGACAAAGTAACAATCCCTAAATACAGCAGCACTTTCCAAATGTACTCACAGCCTCTTTGAATATGCCTGGCCTACTTGTATATAGCATGTAGTATTACTCTGATGGTCAATGAGCATAAGAAATGGTAGCACTGTATACTCATTTTAAATTAGTGCTTCACTTCCCTGCCAATGCAGCTTAAACGGAATAGCTTTACTCTCTGGTTCTGGTGGAATATTAGGCCTAGCGCTGAATGCAGGGTCTGTGCTAACACTCACACACACACACACACACACACACACACACACACACACACACACACACACACACACACACACACTGCCCAATCTTAGCCTGTTTGTTAGATCTAAAGGTGAATGAACTGTTTGGGGATAATCACCAACGGCCTTGTGCTGAAACATCCTAAACTTCATGTTTTGCTGTTGTTTTTTGTTTAGAAGCTTTGAAGTAAAGCAGATGCTGTTCCAGAAAGATGAAACAACAACTAGCTTACTTTATGCAGTGTGTGGTCTATAACATGAATGGGAAATGTCATTAAGCAAAACTTCATCGATCTTAATCTTTTTATGCCCCATGACATTTGTATAAACAAGAGTTTTACTGTAAACAAAATCAATGGAAAACAAAGCACAAGTCTGTTTGAGAAATGTGTTGCCTCAGAGCTGGAAGCAGTTTTAGCAAAGTATTTCAGCACGTAAGTAATATCGTGATGTTTAGCAATACTTTAAATGATTTGCAGAAAGATATTTGGTACAGTTACAAGTTATGCTGAAATTTGCTTTGAGTGGACAAGGATCACCTACCATTAAAATGCAATGGTTTCTTAATGCTCTTCTAAAAAAGTACTTGTAATGTACTGAGATATAGTGCAAATATCAGTGTAAATGAAGATAAAACCATTTCAAAGTTACTTTTCAGGCCATAAGCATTGGAGCTAAACTAACACTATTACATCTGTACCAATATATGAGCAAGCCACCCTTTATTAAGAAATCATGAGACATATACATATTTTCATTTAAAAACAATTGTATTTTAGGCATTATGGGAGATATGTACATTTCTCAATTAAAATAAAACTGTCTTAGTACATACCTGTGCAGGTAGCCTAAAAGGATAAAGCTAAGACTATGGCTTAAGCAACCTGAGTTTGAACAGTTGCTTAGGGGCTTGATGGCACAGGATGAGAAGAAAGACAAGCTTACCCTGGGGGGTGGGGTGGGGGGTTGGACAGTGTTCCCTACTCAGCTTGTGAAGCTGCTATGATTACAGGGTCTTGGATGAAGACTGCAGGCCTATCATGATTTAGGGAGCTGGTGAAGGGAATATGTGGACAAGGACAGCCAGGCTGATGAAGGTAACCCTTGTCAACATGTGGAGAAGTATGCATGCATATGCAGATTGTGGTGAATAGGCTGTCCTTGCAGTGATGCAGGTGCTCAGGTCATCACAATGGAGGAGTTTTGCTATAAATAAAATGTTGTCATTGCTGAGATGGGAAAGAAAATAGAAAATGCCTTTATTGCTGCTTGAATAATGGAATCCCCTACCCGTACAGTATTACGTTTGACTACGGGAAGTCTTGATGGTTGGAATGAATGGAGGCAAAAACTCATACAAAAAATGTGTTAGTCTGTTGGCCTTAAATGCACAATGACCCACAGTTTTTATAATGCACTAAAGCCAGCAAGACATTCATAATACTATGGTAAAACTAGCTATACAGTTAAAATGACTTTCTTTTCTCTTAAGAGATTGCTCACAGTGTATTTACCGCATGGTTTGGCTTGGGCAAGCATTTGAATCTATGTCAGACTGACTATGGAGTAGTCTGGCTTTAACTGGTGAGTGTATGCATTACACTTATAAGGCATCTGATGGTGCCTAGGGCTGATGGCCCATAGAGAAGAAAGAAGACTACATAATAAAAGTCTTGTTCTGATTGGTTGGCGAATACAAAGTTCCAAGACAGACGACTAATACAATTAGCTTTGCAGCCCTTTAGGAGTAAAACAGCACATGCACAAATGGACACCTGGGAATGGGAGAATGTGGTGTCCAAGTATGAAATGTAAGATGTGTGCTTTTTACAATGTGTTAATTCCATGCTTAGAGTCTGGGGGTGGGGATGTAGGCCTATACTGCAATATTCAATGCTCATAGTGTGATGGGGCTGGCAGCAGCTAAGACCCCTTCCACAAATGTTGACCTTTTACTTTATGACCCAGAATATTTGTTTTAGCTAAGATTAACCTATCAACCTAAGTAATGGTGGTGGCAAGCACAGACTGATCCAGGAAAAGAGGGGGCAAAAATGGTCCCCTGAGGAGTTAGGTGGCCAGTATCATGAGAGGTAATTGAGGCTACCACGCATTATACAAAAGTACAGTCTTGTTTAGTTTTTAAACAAATAAAACAAAAACTTGGACTGATCTTTTGACTAGCTGCATTCTTACAATTTTATAGCACAGTTTTCCAATACTTACAACTTCATTTGTTTTGGCACATATTTTCTTGGATCCTGCTATGTTTGATTGTTTAGCATGGTATTATGGTGGCTAGTATCATAGCTTCCCAGTTTCATGCTTCAGTCCTGACTCTTGATTGTTGCCAGTATGGAGTTACAAGGTTTTCTTTGTGTCCATCTGGGTTTTCTCCAGGCATGCCAATTTTCTCCCAGCTTCCAAAGACATGCTGCTTGACTGCTTATTCTAAATCACCCCTGTTTATTGCCAGAGTACCACCTGGGGCAGTCTGCACCTTGAACACCCCCCATTTGCTGATTCCTCAACCAGAGTTGCTTAAATGATACAGCTTACAGATCAAATGGCACTTGTACAGAACAACAGCAATTGCACTACTTGCTTACAGGGCATCAGTCTATGCCTCTTCTTCATTGCTGATTGAGCCCATCCCCAAACAGCTTATCTCAGGGTAGACTTCCCTTTTGCCCCTCACTAGCTATGGTTTCATTTATTGCCCTTGCCCATAAGCATGGAGTCTAGACCATGGGTAAAAAGGATCAGTGTACTCACCCAGTTAATAAATCTAGTTTGAATAGTTCATCTGAATGACGGTGTCTCATGGCATTGTTAGTTTCATTGGCCTAGGAAGAAGTGTCAATATTATTTGTTTACATTTAGACAACAAGAAAGCCCCTTTTTATAGGGAATGCTCATATATACAGTATCAGAAACATGAGATAAAGACAGAAGCCACATTGCATACTCTTCTATTGCTGATTCATTATTATTATAACATGCAATTTTCACTACTAATATGTTTTTAATACCATTAAAGGATTTTTATTTTAAGAAAAAGGAAAAGTTCAAAGTTTGGTGTTCAATATTAGTGAGCTGAAGGGAACTTCATTGGTAATTTTTTAATTGATTAGAATACTTAACAAGGTGCAATGAATTATTAATCATTCTGATGTTGTTCTGTTTTTCCTTTCAGGAAAGAAAGTGGTAAATCCTCAAATAAAGAAGTGTTTCATGGTTCACAAGTCAGTGTGTTTTTTCATAGGATCATAGGAAGTTACTAGGTTAATGGCCCTAGGGCTCTTACAAGCCTAGCCAAATTCTACTGTTATTTCCACGATCAGCCTCAATTGCCCCTGTCCAAGAGGGACACAGGTAGAGTCCCTGGGGTGAATTTATAGTTACCCATCCGATTGTCCAGATTTCTTTGGAAGAGGGCCAATGAAGTCCTCTGTTTGACATGAAGTGGGAGTCCATACCAAAGGTGTGGTAACCTCTGGGAAAGAAATCTGTCCCTCAAGCCGGTTCTATTACTGTCACATACCAAGTTAAGGTCTTTAGAGTGAATAACCCTTGTACCATTTGATTTGCAGATATGCAGCATTTCTAATAAAGCAGTGTCAAAGATTGTCTTATATACAAGGCATAGATTGCCCCTGAGTAGTCTGTATAAAACAAAATAAAATGACAGTGATTTCAAACGATCCACATAGGACAGATGCTGAAGAACTTGAATTTTCTTTGTGAGGAACCTTTGTGGTCCAATTGCTGCAGGTGCTTGGAAAGGAACATATCAAAAGGGGTCTTGTACTCAATTATTGGCCTGATGAGGGAAGAGTACAGAAAGGTTATAACTTCTTTTTTTCTGGATGAAATGGCCTTATTTATGAGATGAGCAATATCGAACGTCCTTCTTACCACTGTGGAGACATGGTGATCAAAGGTAAGGTTGCTGTCAACATGTGCACCTAGGTCTCACACCACTGAGTGCATACTTAGGGTATTGTTATGGATTTGGTAGTTAGCAGGAGCACTGCATTTACTGAAAGGGATTATAATACATTTTTTGCATTGAGTTTAAGGCCATGACTTTGGCATCAGTCATATGGTTGTGTAAGACCATCTCGTAGGATTCTGACATTCTATGACTTCTCCCAGTTTGCAGTCATCAGTAAACTTTGTTTGACACAGACCTTTAGGTTTAGCTTGTACTTCAGAGAAATAGATTCCAAACAGAAGATGTTCCCAGGACTGATCCCTGTGGAGCACCACTGGTTACAGGTCTGCTGTTGGAGGTGGATTCCCCTATTTTGACTATATGGGTTCTTCAGTGAGCCAGTTAGTGACCCATCTAATGATATAAGGGTTGATACCTAGCTGGGTGAGTTTGTCAATGAAGCCTGAGTGGGGGATAGTGTCAAAAGCCTTGGCTAAGTCTAAGTAGGCTGTATGCACAGATTTCCCCTCATCCAAGGCCTTGGTGACTGTCTCAAAGAAGTCCACCAGGTTTTGTTTTTAAGTGGGATTTCTTTTGGATGTTTGTCAGAATAGGTGTAATAGAGCTAGAAAACTCCATAATTCAAATATGGCTCCTTTCATGTTAAATGTGCACCAACAATGTCAGCACTGCAATAGTCATGAGGGGCAAAGAACAGACAGGGGTAGAGAGATGAGCAAAAGAAAATCGAGAAGACACTTGACAGGAAACTTAAGATAGAAATGGCAGGTGGGACAGAAGGAATATATTTTATTTACTTTAATAAGGTTGTGGGACTGTTCACAGGAACCTCCTTTCAGCCACAGCCTGGTTACATAAACAATTTCACACTATCAAGCAGTTAATGCAAAACATCTGTAAGGATTAGCATGATTAAATAACAAAAACAATAATTTCAGTCAGAATAACAGTAAATTGTGGATATTAAACTAGGAATGAGAACAGAAGGTATGCTTGAGTGCAGGAGAGATGCTAGGCAAAAAGAAGTAGAAGACAAGAAAGCAAAGTAGACTAAAAGGACATGTTGTTCATCTGCAGTTAGCTATGGTTAGGAATATAGCTGAATCACCCTGAGGAGGCTGAGATAATTGATGAGCATATGATACAACGAGTAGGCAAAGAAAACAAAAATAGCAGTACAGGACATAGAGCTGAGATGTTAACATAAAGACTGTCCCACAACATCATGGGCTGCTTATAGAAGGGGAGGGAATGAAAAATTGTAAGATAAAACTCAAAATAATGTAAAGAAGAGAGAGAATATGTCTGAGGGTCATTGAATTCCATAGTTTGGGCCCAATGCAGGAAGAGGCATTACATTTCATTACAAGAGAGGGATGAGGTATAGTGAGGGAGATAGCCAGAATTCATACAGTGAATGGTGTGCATTTTTGTAAGTTGATGGCCTTAATCATAAATCCCAGTAAAGTCAGCTGAATACCCAACTGATTTAGGAATGGAGCATTCATTGTCTGAAAGTGTGATGATGCCTCAGACTGAGAGAAGATGACCAGTGATATCCTCTAGGGACCTGGACTGGGTTCCCTTCTATTTAGTTTATAGATTTAGACCTCCAAACTAATTATACTAACCTCTAATCAACACTCTTTGCTGATGACTGCAAGCTGGGTATGGTTATTCAGTCTTCTTTTGATATATATACCCTCCAAAAAGAACTAACTAAAGTCAATTCCTAATGTCAAGAAATGTATCACCATTCCCTTCAGGAAGCAGAAACACTCTCCATCTTACTGCATGAAAAATATCCCATTGCCATTTGAATAAGTGAGCAAAGGTCTGGGCACTGGGGTTGATAGCTCCCTTTACTTTAACCATCATGTGGTGACTGCAGTTTAGAAATCCTTCTACATTCTGCAACTGATTGCCAAAGGCATCTCTTCTAAAACCATGGAAGTCATTGTTCTACTATATTCTGCTCTAGTCAGACCTGTTCTAGAACATAATGCATCCTTCGGCATGTATCTGGTCAGGCATATTAAAACACTTTAAAAACCATAGATATTCCTAACAAAAAGAATCTCTGGTCTCAAAAACATTAGCAACTAGGACAGAATGGTACACAATGTCATAGCTTGGACAGCTGGATGCGTGACCTTAAATTTGCCACTGGACGTAGGTGTACCCTCCTTGAAAAAAGTTGGGTTTTGACAAGGCAATCATCACCTCTGCTCAAACTTGCCTTGTATATCTTATGATCCTATGGTTCTATTTAAATATTTCTCTTTATTCTAAGGTAGAGTTCCTGAAAATCTATAGCTTTATTCTTTTTATCTATCATTTTGTTGAGTTCAGAGTACAGGGACCAGTCCCCATACCATGTCTCATACTTTGGCAATACATTTTTTAGTCTTGACACAGCTACATACCCATGGCAAATGACAGAATGGCTTTTCTCTCTCATTTCACCTAGATTTCTCATTTTTATTTTGCACAGTGCCTTCATACTCAGCTAGAGGAAAAAGAATATTACCAGAATCTTGGTGTTTCAGTTAGGGGGAAGGCATTGCCAGAAAGGACATGCTAACAGCTAATTATAAGTGCTATGGCCATTTTATAGCAATGTTTTCCTAGATGTTACATCATACCCTATTATTATTTCACTGATCCTTAAATTAAACTACATTAACAGTATACCAGTACTGTTGAGGCACTACTTGGATAAAGATCGCAGGACACAGCTAATCGTGATGTTCTCTTCCTTTAAAGCTACTATTATTAATGACAATCTATTACCTAAACCAAAGGTCGCACAGCCTGTACTATCTCCTTTCTGGTTTTGCTGTATTTATTGTTACTTCCAGAAAAGACTACATTTGTTTTCAAACAATGTAACACTATGTTGGCAACCAAGCACCTATATATTACCATTAAGCTATGTTTAACCAGATCTGCTCTTTAGCATGTTTCAGACTTTCACGTGCCTGAAGTTATGAGATTTACTGCAGGGACATCTGGTTTCTTCACCATCTTGAACATAGACTCCAGCTCTCTGAGCTATGTTTGAAGGGTGACAAGGAAAAATATTGCTTGACATGCAGGGGAATCTGTTCTAGAGCAAAGGAAGGAACTGAGTGTCACACATATCTCTCCATCTAGTTTTCATTATTCCTTGATGAAGGCTGAGATCTGTGGTTCTGGTACTGGTTGCAGTATTTGATTTGTCCAGGAAAAGGAGGTTGAAGAAAACTGGATCCCTAAGAGCAGGGTAAGCTAGGCACCAACCTCACCTCAGAAGCAGATATGACACTGACTACAAGGTGAAGGGCTCCATGCTACCCTTGTAGCTAAGGTTTTTGAGACCAGTGGTTATTTTTTCTTAGGAATCTCTTTGGTTTTTCAAGTGTTTTAATGTGCCTGAACAGATAGGATGCATTATGTTCTATAATAGGTCTGACTAGAGCAAAATATAGGAGAGCAATGACCTCCATGGGTTTAGAAGAGATGCCTTTCGCAATTTGTTACAGAATGTAGGAAGACTTCCTAACTAAAGTCACCAGGGGAGCTATCAATCCAAGTGACCAGATCTCTGATCACTTATTCATATGGTAATTGGAATTTTCAGTGCAGTAGGATTCAGAGTGTTTCTGCTTCCTGAAGGGATGATGCTATATTTCTTGGCATTTAGTTTAATCCCTTTTTGTAAGCACTAGGAATTGACTTTATTTAGTTCTGTTTGGAGGGCATGTGTATCCAAAGGGGATTTGACAACCATACCCAGCTTGCACTCATCAGCAAATACCGTTAACTAGATGTTTATCTAATAATGTAGTTGCACTAAGCCTTCATAAGCTTACAAACTCCTATTTATCATCAGTGTTGTTGCTCTTCTGGTTTGTTTTGTTATGATTTGACAATTTCTTCTTATTTTTATCCTTAAAAACTCTTATTAACGTCTTCTCATTAAAGTAAACTTCCTACACTGTCAGTGTGGCAGCCATTCTCCCATTTGTTGGAGCTAGTTTTCCTCATTGTCCTTGAAACCTGTCCACGTCATCAGTAGTGGTGACCTTAGACTCTCTCCTTAGCCTTCACACAACAGATTGAGGTAGGTGAAAACATTTACACCATGTCTAATGTCTGTTACAGCAATCAAGTTCTTTACATCAGCATACCTCCCAACCTCTCAGTGCAAGAAATTTGGACAAAGCCAAAAATAATGAGGAGATAAAGGCCCAAAAATAGGAATAGATTTTAAATATTGCTCATATAAATTTAGGCAGTTGCTAGAATAGCAGGTTTTGCATTATTATGTATTTTCGTGAGGATATGAAGTCTGAAACTCAAATGTCTCTCATTATTTAGCATTACTTAATGACTTCAATCCTCAATGATTTGCCGGAAATCACAAATTTTATGAGGAACTGACCAAAAGTATGAGGCAGAAATCAGGACTTTCTGCGAAAATCTGGACAGTTGAGAGGTATGTAGAAAATCACCTTTTTACAGGTATAGGCAAAGGCCATCTTGCCTTCCACTGTTTTCCCTGGAAGCATTAACTTAAATCAACTCCAGTCTTTGTGAAATACCATTGATTGTTTTATCCTCCATCCATCCATTAATTGATTCCATTATACCACTTGGTCAAAATTAAAACATCTTCCTGTTCATTTACCTGCTTTGTGTCTCATCTAAAGACATCCTAAGTCTAAGAGGGTCTTTATACTTGCAATCAATTTCTTAGTGAGGTTGTTAATTCCTTCCTTCCAATGGAGATCTGGAAATTTGCACAGTAACTTCCAATGGGTGGAGCCTAAGCTTTTTGATAGAATCAAATTATGTCTTCATATTTCAAATAAATGTTCATATCTCTGGAGCCTTAGGGATAACTAAAGAAGTACAAATGGCAAGCTCTTCAGTGCAAACTATTTTTATAGCAGTAGTATTCTTTGGCTTCTAGGTCTTAAAGTGGATTTCAAATGCAATCTAGACGATTGGATGGGTAACCGTAAATTCACCCCCTGGGTTCCACCTGTGTTCCTCTTGGACAGGAGCAATAGGTGCTGATCATGGAAATAACGCTAGAACTTGGCTAGGCTTTTAAGGGCCCTAGGGCCATTAGCCTAGTAACTTCCCATGATCCTATGATCCTTATGTCATAGCAAATACAGTAACTTGCATTTGTAATAGTTTGTAAACAACTAATAAATATCTCAGCAACCACTTACGTTGCAAACATACTATCAACAGCACATTTTCCTCTACCTGAGAGCTTTCATATGAGGCTAAGCAGTGCTGTCTGTGCAATTGGATGACATATTTAGACAAATATGAAATTTATAACAATTTAAATAAATATTATAAAAAAAACATTTAATATCTCTGTCTTCACTAGACAGAAGTCAATTATCAGTACAGCTGTATTTTTCATTGTGTATGCCTTAAGATGAAATGTTTAATACTTTGTACACTGCATGGTTTTGGAATTATTAATGTAAATAGAAACAAGCAGTATTTGAGGCCTACAGGCATCAGTAGGACATGACTGCAGAAACACCTGGAGGCATCACTCAGTTGTAATGAGTTAAAACAAGTCTGATGTTGTGGTGTTCTAGCCCTACAAGCAGTTTAATAAGGAGCAGCTTCAGAGTGGGAGGTACATTGCTAGATGGGTAGAGCTAGAAGGTGGGACATATATTGGGATAAGATGCCATATTTGTGTCATGGCTGAGAGACACACAGAGATCCTTAGGGCTCTGAATGCACCCACGTAAGTAAGGGAACTGGATGTCATTATCCAGCTAGAGGCATACAACTTTGTCTGAGAGGGACAAGAGTAACACATAAGGACTTCCTAAATGTGAATAGTGGTCATTTCTGAATTTACATGGAAAATAACATTCATTCTGAGTGTCCATGAAACAGAGGTTGCTAACAAACTCCACAGGAAAGTTCCATCACAGAGACGTGCATCTTACATGCATCTCATGGATTTGTGTTCACTGGGGAATGGTATTCCAAATGGAAGAATGATAAAATAGCTTTCAACTCTCCTTGATAGCAACCATGCTTAAGCAGAGGGTCTCAAAAAAGTGTTTAAACTATATAAGGGGGGGGGGGTACAACAAGCCATCACGTAATCCTTACCTTGGTCTAAAAGAAAACAGCAAATTAGGAATGCAGTCAGAATGTTACTGGTGTGAAAACAAAAGAATAATAGTACTTGTCTCAATAATGGGAATAGAAGTTTAGGATGAAACATGGCATGGCTATAGAAAACAGTGAAATGGCATTCATTGCCCATAGTTTTCCCCTCCCCTCAGTCAGTTTCCTAATATGTTTGATTTACACAACGGCTCCCTTACCTGCACCCAACTGGCTCATTCACACCTTTCCACGAGTAAAAGGTAGGTATTCACATACAAGGCAAGAGCCCTCTGGTTCATTTGCTCCCTATCTGGAGAGCTTTCCCACCTGTTTGTTCCCACAAATGGAGAGAGTTAGGAAGAAGGGAGCAGGCTAGTGTGCAGATGACAGTGGAGTTGCATCCATTGCCCACAGTTTATGTAAGAAGTTACTGAACTGACCCTTGATTAAGATGCACTGATGTGATATAGCAGAATTCACAAAAACATGACATCCAAAGAACCATGATCAAACTATCAGTTTAGCAGGATTTACACAGAACAACAGCCAGAAAGGATACTCCTCTCAAACTATATCTCTCTTTGCATCATGGAAGAAAATCACTACAACAGAAATAAGACACATGTAATGAAGAGGAAGAGGAGGAGGTACTATAGTGCACCTTGGAGACACCAGAAAGCTTATAGGGTTTTAGAGACCTTTCCTCTAGAAGAGGGATGTGAAACGTATTGATAATATCTGTAGGTAGGATATCCAAAAACAGCTTAAAAATTATTGTCTGGAGACCTAAATATGGCATATGGAATGCACGGAATGAGGCAATATGCAAAATGCAGAAATATATAATGGTGTCCAAGGAGCAGATTTCAGTAAGTGAGCACTGAAAGCTACGTAGGAAGTACAAATTTTGCATCTGGTATACAGAAATAGATGAAGGAAGGATATTAGAGATGGACATTGTTAGTCTCCTGGGAAGCAGTGACCACCAAATGATATATGGCTGCCAGTTAATTAGGTCAAAAGAATCACATCACACCATTTGAAGAGCTCTGGCATTGGGAAAATTGGCAAGCTGCCATAGAGAGTGTCTTACAAAGACATTACATGATGAAGGGGATTTGTACATTCTTCTTTTGACACAAGTACAAACAATGTTTTCATAAGGGAAAGTGTCCAGATTAGAATGGAGGAAGAGTGTGATGGTCCTCACCACCAAGCTGTGAAGACTCAGAGATAATATTTAAGAAGATAATGCCCTCATCCCCATAAAATGACAGAGTCCTGTAACCCTCACCATGTGACATTACTATTAGATGTGGTGTAACACAGCAACAGCATTCACTCTTGCCTGAGGTACAAAACATGTACTCATCATGCATTGTGTCACTCACTTTTGTTTTTCTTACTCTTGATGTGTAACATCTCACCCTAAAAATGCTGCACCTCACCCTAAAAATGCTGTAGGGCAGATACTTCCATTCTGTCTTAATGACATAGATGTGATGTCAGCTTTGGCAACATGTAGTGTGAGTATTCATGATCCCAAGGAAAATTAAACAGATCAGCTGAACACCATGACATTTTTGTACTGAATAGGGACTGACATATGTGACTATGAGCTAGCTGGAATTTTGTAAAGAATTGTATGTTATTTGTATATCAAACTGTTTTGTACAGATGTTTGTGTTGAAAAATGTATATATGAAGCTGCTTGTGCTAAAAATGTATCAACAATGTGTCCTGATGGACAGAAAAGTAATCGTGCAGTTACTATACAAGTGAATGAGGGATATGGGGGAACAGCCCCTCATGCAAATGAGATAAAATACTTTAAAAGTGTAACCTTAGTATTGTAAGTGCTAATTATTTTTGTGTGAACTCATCTCTACTTTTCTAAATGGGATGACTTAACATCAGGTTTAAACTTCTGAAATGGAACCCCTTCAGACTATGATAAAATCTGCAACTTAACCTAACCTTTAATCATTGTTCATATCACATACTACCAAGGGTAACCTTCTGGTTTAACCATATATGATCTACTACCAAATTTAGCAGTCAGTCAGGCCTAATACTTTCTACTACCAAATCAAAAATTCACCATAACCGCATACCATGTATTACCAAAGCTAAACTTTAGTCAGACCTCATGCTTTATGCAAATGAAGCTAACTTTTAGTCATACCTTGTTTTGTGTACTACAAAGCTATTGTTCAATCAGTCTTCATACTTTATACTGCCAAAGCTAACCTTCAGTCACAATTTGTACCTTCTAATGCCAAGGCTGTCATTCAGATCATGTACTGTCAATGCCAACCTTCAGTTAGACTTTGTTCTTTCTCCAACCAAAGCCGATCTTCGGTCAGATCTTGTACTGCATACAACCAGTGGTAACCTTCAGTGAGACCTCATGCTATCTGTAACCAAAGCTAACTTTCAATTCCATGCTATATCAGTTAACTTTCAAAACAAATCATACCTTCAGCTACTAACGTAGGGATCTAATAAGTTTTATCCTACAGTACAGGGTTTGATTCCTTCAGCCTCTAGTTGCCTACTTTGTGACTCAGTGAAAGTTACTTAATCAAACAGTGCCCCTCATTTATTCTGAAAGGAGGATTAAACAGCATGGGATTATCAGATAAATAAATGATTAAAATAAAAATAAACTTTTTTTCTTCAGACCTCAAATATCACACTTTATTACCAAGGCTAACCTTCAGTCAGGTCTCTCACATTTTATTACCAAAGTTAACCTTTGTTCCCATCTCGTACTGCTATCAAAGCTAATATTCAGTCATTTGTAACAATATTTGCTACGAACCTCAAAAACATGTTACTATGCATCCAAATAAAACACTTTTATACACATATTTTTGGAGGGTTCCCTCCCTGCACTGCTATATGAAGGGCAAGCTCCTGGAGTCCCAGAACTTGTATATACCAACTCAGTGATTGCTCGACATTGGAAAAAGTCTCCAAAACAGCAATCAGGGGCCTAAAAAAATCCCCCTTTTCACTCTTTCATTATTTCTTGATCTAGAGCAGGAACACACACACTAGGAAGTCATATAATTATGGCATTCTTTTAACAGCCTTTCAAACTTTGGTTCACAGTATTAACTTCTATATACTGTGTGTTGGGAATGATAACATTAACCTGGTAACTTACTCAACTTACTTCTGTTTAGGATGCATTTTTCTATTCTATTTTGCATGTGCCTGTGTGTGTGTGTGTGTGTGTGTGTGTGTGTGTGTGTGTGTGTGTGTGTGTGTGTGTGTGTGTGTGCGCCTACGAGCATGTGGTGCATTGTGACTCATGCAAACATGTGCATGTGGTGCATTGTATGTGTAATGATAGACTGGCATACATATACACATGTATGACTGGTACAGTGTGTGTTTAATCATAGACTGGCAGTGTGCACATGTGTGCATAGCCCACTATCTTGGGCTGCCAATATTAACCTTTTATCTTTTGGTTTGAATTCGCCTCTCCTTAACCATTCCTGCATTCGATCCTGATCAACATGAGGTTCTCCCAGAAGTTTTCTATACTTGCAACTATATTTATGCATTTTCCACCTTTATTGCCTTCTCATCTGGTCCTTTATCTTATATTATTTCTTTTGTTTTTGGCACATTCAGTTGCTGTCTGAGTTTTATCTACTCCTGGTTTGATTTCCATTCCTGCTTGATGCCCCTATTCTTTTGCTAGATTAAGCAGAGAAGTCATCTTAGATTTATTCTCCTCGTGTTTCGAAACTTTGACTAGATTTGGGTCTTGTGAGGTCAGCAGATATGTGTGGAGTCCCGCGATTGCAGATCTATATATGTAATCATTTTCAAAGAGGCTGATCCTGCCTTCAGAATGGGGAATATATAAACTTGGTATGCACTGATTTTTATAGATTATTTGGTGAGCATGAGGCATCCTTCTTGTTTTCCTATCTATTCTACCACTCCAAAACTGTAAGTTAGGACAGGAAGAGCAAGTTGCTTTATAGCTTGGATTTTGATCCTAGATGTCAATGCCGTTTTCAGGATTAATTTAAGTCTTCTAAAGTATTCCTTATTATGTTTTATTTGCATTTGCTCATGTTTTATTGTTGATTCTTCATCAATTCCCAAATATATATGCACTCCCTCTTACTCAACTTTTTTTATATCATATTCTTGTCCTAAACTGATGCTTTCTTGGTGCTACAGTTTTCCTGCTTTAACGGTTGCTTTTGCACATTTCTCAAAACCAAATGACGTTCTTACATCATCTAAAAAAGTTTTGACAACTTGCGGCTGTGCTTTCAGTTCCTCATCTGATGAGCTATACAGTTTTAAATCATCGACAAAGAGAAGATGAGAAATCTTTACATATTCATGGCCTAAGCTGTTAAGTAGACAGCTTAATGGGATAGGAGCAAGGCAGAATAGCAGCGGTGACAGAGAGTCACCCTGGAATATCCCCTTTGAATTTTTATCCTTGAAATAATAATTTGTACTTTATCATGGCTTAATTGCAAAGTGGTCTGCCACAGTTTCATGGTCACTGTAATGTAGTCGATCAGTGTAGGTACATCTTATACATTTATACATCTTATTCATTTTTAAGCACTCTTATCCATGAATGTGAAATGCTATCAAATGCTTTTTTGTAGTCAGTCTATGCCATACTTAGATGCGTCCCCTTTTTACAGTTCTCACTGTGACTATATTTAGCAACAAATGATCCTTTGTTCTATATGAATTTCTTTTATTGCCCTTTTGTTCTATTGCCATAATTGAGTTTTCTTCTAAATGACTATAAACTCTGTCGGCATCAATTCCAGTGTATAGTTTATATGTCATCAGAAGGAAAGTTATTGTTATATAATTTTTAGGGTAGTTTTCCTGTTGTTAGCCATGTTGTTGTCTGTTCGGGGTGCACATATAAATAGTTCTTACTCCTGGCTAAATCTTCATGCAAAGATGTTAATACTTTTAACCAAAAGTTAGGTGCTGCATCTGGGCCTGGGGTTTTCCAATTAGAGGCTTTTCTTAACTTTGTTTTAAGCTCTCTGGCTGTTACTTCATCCCATTTCATATTCTCTACCTCTAAGCTTCTTATCCTTATCTTAGCTCATTTTTTTCTAAACTGAGGGCACATTATTTTGTTTTCTATTTCCTGCAGGCATTCTATAGAAAGTTCTATTGCATCTTCCTGTGGCACATTCTCTTCAATTTCATCCTGTGCCATCCGTTTGCTCTGTCATGTGGGAACTCACTGGCCTATCACTCCTCAACATTGACTGCATCAGAGTTTCCACAGTTTCCTGTTTCTTCCCTTGCTGTCCAGCTTCATGTGAATGTTTATACTGGTTTCATGTGGAAGGCTCCAAAATATCTTCATATGGCACCTGAGTAATTGCTTCCTGTTACACTGGTTTCTCCTTAATTTGGAGGTCCATTGCTCTATCCTGTTGTGGTGCTTTCTGAAATAGATTTTCTACAATGAATCCTTCACTTCGGAGATACTTCATAACATCAGTTTCTATTACTTTAACTTCTGCATTACTAATCTCCTTTTCTACTTTTCCTCTTCGTCTTCTTATTTTTTGTATTGTAAAGTTCTCCATTCCTGTATTCCTTTGCCTGTATTTCTCTTCAAATATCTTTGGTGCTGTTCATTTTTTATTGATTAGTTTTGCTTTGCTGTTTGCATAGATATTACACAATATTAAATCTCTTTTTCTTTCCCATGTCCATATTTCTTCTTCAGATATCTCCTTACTTTGAGAACTCATTCCATCATGCTTTAAATCCTTCACTTTGCAGGTGCTCCATAACTTCAACTTCTATTTTTTAACTTCTACTTTACTAATCTTCTTTTCTACATCTCCTCTTTGTGATGTTATTTTTTATTGTGAAATTTTCCATGTCTTGATGCCTTTGTCTGTATTTCTCTTCAAATATCTTTAGGACTGCCTTCTTTGTGTTGATTAATTTGGCTTTCTCCTTTGCATAAATATTGCACCACATCAAATCTCTCTTTCTTTCCCATGCCCATATTTCTTTTTTATACTTTTCAAAAATACCTAGGTTTTGTTGTTTATATTTTCCCATATCCTCAGATGCTTCTTTTTCCAAACAGATCAAAGTTTCTTGGTCTCTATGCTATTTTCCAGAAAGCTATTGCATTAATGATCACGAATTCTTATTTGAAGCTTTTGACAGTTTTTCTTGTGGAAGTATTTTCCGTTCCTCTAATTTCTCTCTTAATCTTTTTGTATATCTTGTTTCTGGAAATTCTGGGCTTTTTGTATAATAGTAACAGTACATAATTTCTTTCTTTTCCTCAATAGTCCACTCTATCATCTTTCTGGCTCTTCTTTGGCCTATTGTTTTTTGTGATTTTTGTGGACTACTACTTCCTTCTACAACAGGGGGGCTGTCCTCCCCCAGGGCATGGTCTGGCCCCATGATAGGAATATTTCCATGCATTGTGTGTGTAATGATGGAATGGCAGTGTGTGTATGGGCATGTGGTGCATTGTCTGTGTAATGATGAACTGGTAGTGTACATGCTCGCATGTGGTGCATTGTGTGTGTAATGATGGACTGCCAGTGTACATGCTTGTGCATGTGGTGCATTGTGTGCATAATGATAGATTGGCAGTGTGTGTTTGTGGTGCATTATGTGTAGAATGATGGACTGGCAGTGTAGATGCCTTGTGCACGTGGTGCATTGTGTGTGTAATGATTGATTGGCAGTGTGTGTGTGAGGTGCATTGTGTGTATAATGATGGACTGGCAGTGTACATGCTTGTGCATGTGGTGCATTGTGTGCGTGTAATGATAGATTGGCAGTGTGTGTTTGTGGTGTATTGTATGCATAATGATGGACTGGCAGTGTAGATGCTTGTGCATGTGGTGCACTGTGTATGTAATGATTGATTGGCAGTGTCTGTATGAGGTGCATTGTGTGTATAATGATGGACTGGCAGTGTACATACTTGTGCATGTGGTGCATTGTGTGTGTGCAATGACGGACTGGCATCCTATCTGAAATTTTTTCTTGTGCCTTATACCCATTGAGTACTGGAAAATGTTCTGGCTCCTTTATGATCCTGAACTGGTTAAAGCAGACCATTATGAAATGAAATGAATGAGTGAAATGAATACTTGAAACTCATTTGTATGTTGTGCACTCATCTTAGTGTTATACAGCTCTTTGTGTGCAATACTCAGCTACTGTATTTGCATAATCCTCAAATATTGTAAGGCTCGAGTTGTGGCTGAAAACTATACATCCAACTGCCCACTCACCAAGTGATTAAAGAACTACAAATTAAACAATGATGTGTTTCTGTAGGTGATAACCTAGTTTTAGTTATTAAACAATGATGCGGTTCTGTGGGTAGTAACCTAGTTTTAGTTAAAATTTGCTATGGAAATGTTGCATCTGATGAAATGTATTCTTTAGCTTCCTGTCTGCTGCTTTGATAGCGGTTACAAGTATGACAAGAAAAATGGAAATGCTATTGTTAGCTCCTTGTGTGACAGTTATAGGCTATTATATATGTGGCTATACATAACAGACATGATTGATCTCCTTTACATCTTTAAATTATGCCCATTTCTAAGTTTCATTGAACGCCCCCCAAAAATCTTCTGTCACATAAAATAGAGTATCTGAAAAAAAAACCCTACAGAAGAGTGCTAAAACCAAGTCTCCCTTAATTATTATATGAGCTTTCAAGAATAAAACAAATTTAATTTCTAGATATACTATAATGAATGCAAGATTTCAAAACAAAAATCTTTAAATCTTTTTTTTATTAATAAATATTGATAGTTTTTAATGACACATGAAATGTGAAAATCCCTATGGAATGCACTGGTGGGTACTTGACTTTATTCTAGAGCCTTGAGAGCCTTTACAAGGAGCAATATCTTGCTCAAAGCTGTGATTTTCTTCAGATACATTTTGCATCTGGAAAGATGCATGTGTGGAAGATTCTACAGTGTACTTTTTTTCCACTTTCCGTAATAGCATTTGCTGTCTTGGGACAATTGAGTGTGCATTGCACATTCAGCAGCTGTTAGACAAACACAATGCCCCTCACATTGCAGATGGTTGCTTTGTTCACACCCTACTTACTAAATCAATCAGACAGAATGCGTTGTAGATGTTTCCTAGTTGCCATAATGCATAGGTTATGGACCGGAATAACAGGCCATTATCCATGTCACGACCTTCAAAGCCTGTATAAGTTTCTGGTTCTTCATGAAATGTAGCATGTGGACCTTGATGCATTGAGATTATTCTCACTCAGACACCTGCAATGAACAACCACATTTGCTCATGCTTGACCTAATGAATAGCATAATGAAAAGTCAACAGCACTTGATAAGGGAAAATATATGCATAAGTCCAAATTTGGAAGCCTTGCGTTTGTAATATGACATTAATTGACTTTGTTATGGATCTTGCATTATTGTTTTTCATACCAGTTACATATTCTGAATTTGTTATCTTCATATATAGTGTCTTTGGGTACAGGCCCACATGTTGAAGTCCTGCTCTAGTTTGTTTTGTGCACTGATTGTGTTATAAGTATCAAATAAAACATTGAGGCAAATATGTTTGTTATTTATCAATAAAAAGGCACTTCTGTTCATAGCCTCATCATTTTCTCCTTTAATACAGGAATTCTCAAATGATAGTGAATACAATATGTAGATTTATTTTGCTACCATGGCTATACACTGTTCTTTTTGTATTATGTCGCTATTTTATATTTCTCATTAGAAGCACTTTTAATCTATTACATTTTTTGTTTTTAACTAGATACAGTTTTGCGGTCTATGATATCTGTTTAGCAGTTGACAATCCTGAACTTCTCTAATGTTCCTGTCCTATGTTCTGTGCCTAACATAAGCATATAAAATAGTTCCAGCCGGTGGCCTCCTGCTCGGTTCTGCATCCATATAGAGCTAGCAGACAGTTTATCCCCTCATTGCAATTGGTGAACTTAGTGGATAGCCTAGCGGGTCCTTTTCCAGGAATGACTTGGGGGGGGCGGGCTAAATAATGCTCCAATGGTGATTACAGGGAATTTGTGCCATTGTTAGCACATCCAATACAAGTTACTCAAAAAAAATATTAATGAAGAATAAGTTCATTATAGTAAAGGACAACCTGTATATCAAATAATGTACTATAACAAAGACTGAAAAACAAAACATAAAAATAATGTGAGTATGTACATACCCATCTGCTACAGTGGTCAGTATTAGAAATTAGTATTTTCCCATCAGATACCAATGATCTTGCTCCAGACCTAAACAGATGAAGGACAACTCTACCAGTTGAGTGCTTAATCCTTCTTAAAACAGGAAGAAATACTTAATATTTTCAAATTGATTTTTAGTCAGACTTCTATAAATGTTGTCACAGGTTTCAGAACAAACAATCCTAATAATTTATTTATTATTTTTATTTATTTGTCTTTGTACACTAGGAAAAGTCCAACTGGATAAAACCCATTTTCAGTGGAGGCCTGGGGAGAAAAGTTCTACATTTAAGTTACACATAATGCACATTTATAATTCCAGGGTAAAATATCTGTACATGACCATTATTTACATGATTTTATAAATATTTCTTACATGAGCATAACATTTTAACACAAAAGATTCAAGAGAAAAATTAACATAAATTAGCTAATTATTGAATAGAAAAATAAAATGCAATACGTTAATATATTTATAGCATGATCTCTACAGGGAAAAGATCACACTGGGGTGTTTTTGAGGTTCGTGACAATTTACAGACAGACAAGTAGTAACGTAGCTTAAAAATGATGATAAGAGAGACAAGGAAGGGGAAATGATGGAAATGAGCAGGAAGATAAATGGACAGAGGAAGAATTGCAGTTAGTGGTGGGATGTGAGAGACAGAGGAAGAGTATGAGTTTAGGAAATTAGTGCAATATGAGGAGGAGTGATAATGTACAGAAGACTGGCAAGCAAAGTGGCTGTAAGAGATGGAGAAAAGTAATCTAAGTAAAGTAATCTAAGTAAAGTAATCTAGGTAAAGTAATCTAAGTAAAGTAATCTAAGTAAAGTACTCTAAGTAAAGTAATCTAAGTAAAGTAATCTAAGTAAAGTACTCTAAGTAAAGTAATCTAAGTAAAGCTACCTAGGTGAGCTAATATCTCCATGGTGCTGACTGAGAGAACATAAAGATGAAATAGAGACTCACAACAGCAAATTACAGACTTAAATAATGAACAAAATCTCATTGTCCTGCATGATCCCTCACTCATCTTTAAACAATGTACAGAAATATAAAACTCTGTAATAACATATCTGGGTCAGGGGCAGCACTAGAAGGGTACACAGGGGCACATGACCTCCCTGAGAAAGTATCTGTCTCCCCTGAGTGCCCCAGTCCTTGGAATACCTAAAGATTCTCACTCAGCTGAATGCACTTGACTTCTTTTTTCACAGAGCTGACCCTTTGTGCAGGTGTGTTCTTTCAGTCAGCATGCAGCACAGGTCTTTTCAAAGCTCCCAGATGCCTTTTTAAGAAGTCAGGAAGTTCACTATTAAATTAACCATCTTTTACTAGACAGTTGAGAGATCCATTAATCAGCAGTTGGGAGAAGGTGTATATGATGTCTCTTTCTTTCACTATTTTTTTATGTGGTCACGGTGTGTCAGTTTAATTCCCCATTTAGTTCTATTTAAGTGACTTGCTCAGAATCGCACAGTTGGAGGTAGGAAGAATCAAACTCTGTACTCTTGAGCTTAAAGACTCCATCCTCCACATCAACTGCCAGACCTCCTTTAGCCTCCTTTTTTGGCAAATCAGTCATTAGAGAGTAGTCAAAAGTGCAGGATTTGAATCCTCCCCCCTTTGTAGGTACTTACTGGGTTATTGATCTCTAAGGGTGTTTAAGAGCCTAGCCATACATTCTCATGAGTCTTTTAGCTGTCATAATTTAAGTATGAATAACCCAGAGATGACCTCAATATGTACATGTTGTTCCTGTCCACGAGACACAAGGGTGCTGCACCGGAGTGGATTTGCAGTTGCCCATACATTCATCCAGATTACGTTAAAATAGTATAATAGAAGTACTTTGCTTTATGTGTAATGGAAAACAATTCCAAAGAAGTGATACTCTATGTGACACGTATCCATGTGTTCTACTTACGTTGCAAAAAGATTGTATGGTAAGCAAGTCACTCAGTCATTTTCCTGGGTCACCCCTGAAAAAAGACACTTTCTCCAGTAGGTTTACCTAGTCAAAAATGAAATAAAAAGTAGTTGAAATATATCCCTTTTGCCCCCCCCCCCAGATGCAATTATTTTTGGCTTTGTCCATAATTCTTGAGCAAAGAAATTGAGAATTATTTTGGTCTGCTCTTTATATAATCTGTGGCTTTCTGGCAAATTGTTGTGAATTACAGTGACTAAATATTGTCAGTCATGTGAGTTTCAGACTTTGTGGCCCTCTGGAAATGCTTGATAATGCAACTTTTTAAATATATAAGTGGGATATTTAAAACCTGTTCCTGGTTGTTGGGTCTTTGTCTTTGATTCTTGAGCTAAGAAGTAGGGAGGTCATTAGGGGTGTTCAGTGGCATGTACTGTATGGTTATCACAGCAGTGAGATGAAATACTCTGATTGATTGTAGTAAACAGGGGCTTCATCATATGAGCTATGTTCTTGGGGTATGATCTTTGGTTTCTTTGTTTTGTTGACTATTGACAGTGTGCTTATTTGTTTGTGAATAAACTTCACAGCATGACGTCTGCAAGGTTAATGTTAAAATATTAACTATGAATGCACTTTTAATTTGGTTTTAACTTGTGTTTTGCAGCCGCAAGGGTGTGAAATGCACTATGTTTGGTTACACATTTTTTGGTACTTAGTGCAGATGAGTTAAGGCTATGAGCTGTTAATGGACTGCTTTCTGCAGTGCAGCTTTTGATTCCTTCAGCCTGCATTTGTCTTGTGTAAGTCTGATCAAGTCATTTTGCCAGACAGTACTTTTAGGCTGCCCCTAAAAAGAGACACTTCTATCTAGTAGGCTGTCCCAAGCTCTTAGCAAATTCATTGCACATTTGTCTTTTGAATTCCTGTACCCTTCAGATAGTGCCTAACTAGGGGTTTATTATATTGCTCAAGCTGTCTGTTTTCAATATGAGAATGTTTTGTTTTGATCATCTAATGGTTGTCAGTGTTTCTGCTGTACAAGTTTTAATAAAAGTTTTAAACTAAAACCATTTATCTGTGATCATTGTAAATGTGAAGAAAATAATATGCACATTGACAAGTTGCAACAGTGTTTTATAATGATCCAGCAATGCCCTTACTGTTCAGAAACTGCACAAGTATTTAGCCCTACATGCTTGCCCTGTCTTTTTGTTTTTCTATTGTTAAAACAGGTCAAAGAGGAACACAGGAGCACTGTCTAGTTAAGCAACTTACTCACACAGTTGTCAAATGGATATAGAAGGAATTAATTCTCGTACCATTCTTTACAGGAAGCAGATCACTAAGAGTTTAGAGTCATAATTCTTTGCTTTAGCAGCTAGACTGTCATTTGTGCCTTCATTTTCTAATTCATCATTGAGGTTAAACACTACTAAGGTTTATAGTTGGTCATTAATGCCAGTTATTAGAGTTTTATAATTTCTGTTGTTCAGATGTTCAGAAAATGCATGTTGATGCAAAACCTGTTGTTCTGCTAACTTTTTAAGTGAATTGTAATTTGCTTCTTATCTGTCTCTGATTTTGGAGAACTGATTTTGCCTTACTTATGCCCTCTCCCACATAAATACTTTTTTTTCCTGGTAAATCACTGAGGATTACTGTTGGTCAACAATGGCAGCCATTAGAGTTTCATTGTTTTTCTTGTTGAGATAATGCAGAGTCATGCAACACTTATTTTTCTGTTAACATTTTAAGTGATCTAGAGTTGTCTGGTACTTATGTTAATATACTGCTGTCTTTCGTCAGAGGTACAGAGATTGAATCCTTTTTCCTCCATTTGCCTACTCTGTGAATTTGACTAAGTCACTTAACCAAATAATGCTCCTGAGACATCCATGATACATGAGACTTTGGTTTGCCTGTTTAACAAATACATAAAATAATATGTAAAATTGTCCCTCTTTCTCTCCATTATTTTTGGCTAGAATTCTTGAGCAAATAACTTGAGAGGTATTTTAGTTCCTTTTAAAAATTGTGGCTTCTGGCAAATTGTTGCAGATTGTAGTCACTAAATAGTGATAAGCATGTTAAGTTTCAAATTTTGTATCCTTCAGAAAATTATTCATAATGTAAAACTGGTTATTCTTTCAACTTTCTAAGAATGTAAGAGAAATAGTTAAAGCTGTGCCTGATTATTAAGCTAAGAAGTTGAGAGGGCAGAAGGAAGTTGCACTGTATGTTTCTGCGATCAGCAAGCTGAGATTTCCGGGCCATTATTTATCAATTTATTAATTCATTCACTTGATCTCAAGAAAAACATTCAAGGCGTGCAGTCATACAAGTGGCTGTAATTGATATGAACATATGTTGGGAGTGGGTCAAAGTACTATCAATGTCTTCAGTAGAAAGAAGTACTAATAATGAGACAGGGAGAAAGGCTAAAGTTGTTTGTCACTGAGAATTTGTAACTAGAGATGCTAAGGGAGAATGTAACAATAATTTGCTTATGTTTGCATGTATATGTGGGTGTCCTGGACTTTTCAACTTAATCTCAAGTTTCTAATGTTTGAAGAATATATAATTAGTGAAAAAGAAAATATTACATTGTAATCAAATGACCACTCTGGTGAGTTTAAAGTGGCTTTCAAAGTACTTTTTATAAGTATTTGTGTCTTTCGGCTTTTCCCGGTTAGGGGTCGCCACAGCGGAACTCCGGTCCGCTAATGATTGGCAGTAGAGTTTTACGTACTGGCTTGCCTGGCCTAACGCACAACCTTCAATGAAGGAACGCCCGTTCACGCATGTCGCCACACAGAAGATGCTTTAACTGAGAATCGAACGGACAACGTCTAACTGTGAGGCGACAACGTTACCGCAGCACCACCACCACAGTCCACTTTTTATAACGTCCACATTTTAACCATGGTGTGAACTTCCTTCCTAGATGTTAGTTAATGTGCCACATTTTACCCATCTGAAATTGTGCAAAACAGTGAAGCATTCTGCATTTTGAGGATGGAAGGTTGTCTATGACTGTAGTTTCTTTAATTCTTTTGCTAGTTGGTGTTATGGTTTGTATGGTATTCATGATGTTTTTTGTACATCTGGGCCCTTGGATTTTTTTGCAGCTTGAGTTGTTTTTCCTGAGAGTTTCTAATGGTAGAAGAGCTGG
Organism: Protopterus annectens; assembly: GCF_019279795.1. Lineage (NCBI taxonomy): Eukaryota > Metazoa > Chordata > Ceratodontiformes > Protopteridae > Protopterus > Protopterus annectens. The sequence goes on from NC_056737.1 coordinate 303,523,556, forward strand.
GTATTTGATAAAATGAGTTTCAAGCATTATTTTAACCGCACTGTGAACTCCATCACTAGTTGTTAGCAAATGCTCCATATTTTGCCCATTTGTTCCACCTTTTGAAAGATAGTATCTTCTTCTCTTTCGGCTGTTCCCATTAAGGGATGCCACAGTGGATCATCTGTTTCTATTTCTTCCTGTCCTCTGCATATTGCTCTGTCACACCAACCACCTGCATGTCCTCTCTCACCACATCCATAAACCTTATCTTAGGCCTTCCTCTTTTCCTCTTACCTGGCAGCTCCATCCTTAGCATCCTTTTCCCAATATACCCAGCATCCCTCCTCAACACATGTCCAAACCAATGCAATCTCGCCTCTCTGACTTTGTCTCCAAACCGTCCAACCTGAGCTGACCCTCTGATATACTGATCCTAATCCTGTCCATCCTTGTCACACCCAGTGCAAATCTTAACATCTTTAACTCTGCCACTTCCAGCTCTGACTCCTACCTTTTTGTCAATGCCACAGTCTCTAACCCATACAATATAGCTGGCCTCACTACCCTCTTGTAGACCTGCCCTTTCACTCTTACTGGTACCCGTCTGTTACAAATCATTCCTGACATTCTTCTCCACCCATTCCACCCTGCCTGTACTCTCTTCTTCACCTCTCTTCCACACTCACCATTACTCTGAACTGTTGATCCCAAGTATTTAAACTCATCCACCTTCGCCAGCTCTACTCCCTGCATCCTCACCATTCCTCTATCCTCCCTCTCATTCACACACACATATTCTGTCTTAGTCCTGCTGACCTTCATTCCTCTCCTCTCTAGAGCATATCTCCAGCTCTCCAGGGTCTCCTCAACCTGGTCCCTACTCTCACTACAAATCACAATGTCATCTGCAAACATCATAGTCCATGGGGCCTCCTGTCTGATCTTTCTGTCTTTCTGTCTGATCATCTGATCTGATGATTTTGAAAGATAGTATAGTGTTCCATATTTTGAAATGGATTGTTAACTATGACTGTAGATTCTTTAGTTCTTGTGCATGGTGGTGTTATGGATGTTACGGTAATTTCAAACCACACTGAACCTTCTGAAAACAAAAAAGCCTTAGTTTAAGAATTTATAGATATGTGGCTTTAATCACCTCAGTTATTAAAACTACAAATTCCTCAATTCTTCTGCTGAGACTCGTTTATAGACAGTTATACTAACACTGAGAAAATCATAACCACATCATTTAAAATCCTACAGATCTAAAAAATCTTGAACTTGGTTATTGTTACCAGACATTCCCTTTTGAATTTTGCCCAAACCTTTCAACTGTCCCTGTTTTTACAGAATGTCCCTGATTTTGCTTCAAATGTTAGTCTTGCCCCTCATAACATTTTTGATTTTCTGGTAAATCACTCATGATTACAGTCAGTAATGTCAATCATTAGACTTTTGTTCTTGTTATTATTAAAAATGCATATTGATGTAGACCTTGATGTTAAATTAACTTTTAAAGTGAATTAAAATAATGTTTACAAAATTACCCTGATTGATTCCATCTATTAGTCTTTGCTTTGCCCAGTTTTCTTGACCAAATAAGTTGAGTGGTACAGTACTACCCCAAAGCATTCAGATCTAAATTATTTATATTAATTTATTTCATCAAACCAGAAATATGGTACTAGGCAGTTCATAGTACTGCATTTGCTTGGTTCAGTTTTTGTCTTTGCTAGTGCTGTTTTCATTGGAGGAGGCTGGAAAACTGACGTGTTTATTTCAGGTAGCATATTCACCTTTGCTCTAGAAGGCTGTGGGTTCTATTCCCATGCCAAATACTTTTATTACTTTTTTTTTTAACGCTAACACTGCAGTACAGCATAAATTATGGTTGCCACTATATCTCCATTGTTTCATTTTATTTTTGTACTCTGTAAACAGTGTTTTATTTGCTCACCGTACCTTTCCTTGGTATTGAATTTTATTATTAATATATTTGTACTCTGACTAGTTTAATGTACCAGAATCAATAAGTGGTTATGGTTATTATATCTAAATGGACCTACTGCTGTAAAGTGATCTTGAGATTTTTATTTCCCATAATCCACTTTAAATCCTCTTTATATAAGTCATGCTAGACATAAGGAATGTAATAGAATTACAGTTGTGTGAGTCACAGGCATCTTGCAAAGCTTAATGTATAAACCATTGTGCATCTAACAAATATGTCCTATCTTGCAAAGCTTATCATGTTTATCATCATTTTCATTTTTTTGCTTGGATGTGTTCTCAGAATAACTCTTACCCATTTAGCAGTAGTTGTAAATGCTCAATGACATAACTTAGCTGCATGTTTTAAGGATTCCAAGTTTTAGTCACAGTGCTGACAGACGCTCCACCACATTTGCCCTGAGGTGTCAAAACTCCCACTGTAATCCAGGAGCTGATTACTGACTGTCTACTCTTGCTTCTACTCCAAAAACTTTTAACAGACATTTAAACTGCTATGCCATTCACAGGTGTCTGCAGGGGGGAGACACGTTTTATCCTGAATGTTGGTAAAATGTGTTGTATTTGTTTAAAAATCTTTTTCTTACAATGCAACACAGAACAAAATAATTCTGACTTTCTTTTCTTGATTTTGAATTATTTTTCTTCTTTCTACTGAGGTACACATGTCTTTGTGCATGATATTTTCACACCTCTTGACTTGTCACACTGCAGTATACCAACACTACATCAAAACCATAACCTTCGAGCATGACATATTAGTGTCTATGTTAAATCATTGAATGCTTAAAAAAGTGAGCGATGATTTATGGAACCCATGTAAGTGAAAACTCACAATCTCGAATGCTTAGAACTGTGATTTTTTTTCCAAGGGGAAAAAAATCGTTGTTCCACAAAACAAAACAAACAAAAAAATTAAAACATTACATAAAGTGGGGGGCTTTGCTGTGCCCCCCACACCCCCTACTTAAATATACCAACTCCGAGCTCGCACTACAGTCATGAAAATGGCAAAGTAACAGAAGCGGCCAAGAGATGTCTTTCCCAGGGAAAGAATTTGCTTATATGCCATTTCGCTATCTTGCATTTTTGTGCTTTCAAGTTTGATCAAGATGCATTCTAAAGAATGCATCTTTGATCATTTAATAGGAACCTGACAAATTAGTAGTTTTTCTGTGCTGTGAACATTGCCAGTACTTGTAAGATTATGGCATTCACTGTCTTCTAGGGAGTTTAGTTGATTATGAGTGAGCTGTTACCTTGTATTATGTATTTTGTACGTTATTGGTATGGTGTTTTGGTATTTTTTTTTCATATGCCCCACAAGCTATCTACTGTGTCCTGGCAAGAAAAAGAACCTGGAGTTGTCACTGACCTGGGATTCTTTATGAATGGGTTCGGAAATAAGTCTACACATTTATTGCATAAGGACACCTAAACTAGAATACAGGCTCCCAATTACTTGTCTTCCTTTAATACAGACCTTCTCAAATGGCATTGCGTAAAATATATTTATTTCCTTTTTGGAGCCAAGAGAGCATTGCTACTTTATTAGATAGAGGCTCGGATTGGTACAGTGGCAGTGACATCAGCATAGAATGCGGGAGATCTTGTTTTCAAGAAACAAATGAGAGTTAATATTTTCTTTTCTTTCTTCTGATAGTAACAGTGCCTAATCAGAAAGCATTCTCTACATCTGTATGTGTGTGTGTTTGTAATTTGTACTGTACTAAACAGAAAGCAAACTGGATGACAGCTACCAGCAGACTACCCTTAACGCTGCTTGTGCGATATTCAAATTGGACCACAAGTAGTACTGCTCCCCAATTGTACACATATTGGAAATTGGTACTCAGCCCCATCTGCTTAGATCTCAAGAAAAACAAGCCTTAAACCTAAAGTGACTCACCTTTGGATTAGTCATACAGTAGGTGCAAAAGGCATTCTCTAAGGTAGGCCAAGCAATGAGGAACTCGCCATCAGATCAGAATAGGAATCAGTGCAATCTGTCTTTGTCCAGGTCTAATGTTAATCATGTTAAAGTAAACTTTAGGTGTAAGTGGTTTAAGAATTTTGGGTAATTAGTAATCTAAATGGACACTGATTGATAAATGTTAGATACACTAAATGGATAGACCAGATAGACTGTCTCTGCTGTCAAACAAACACAATGTAAACATAATGTGTTTAGCTAAGCTAGTTATCTCCTGCTGTCAAACAAAAATAATGCAGGTAATAGTATAATTCTACTGTGCATGCAGTTTGTCAAAAATCACTGCAAATTCTTCCTGAATCTCTTTTACATTTTTGCAGCCTGGTCTTTTATCCTGAAACATACAGTGACATACAGCTGTCTTCCACATAAAGGTAGTTTTAAAGATTCATTCTCTGGCCTACTCAGCCATGGCATCAGGCAGCCAGTTATTAATTAATGTATTTAATATTTGTTAAATGGAGGTAGAATACTGATCACACATGACTGAGTCTCAATCCAGGGAAGAAGGAATTGAGTCTCAACCCATTCAAGAAGGAATTTGGTTACAAATTAACAAAAATGTAGGGAAAAGCACAAGTACATTAACAAACATAAAAGGGAAAATTATAATGATAATATAATATGGTATATAAATACAAGAAATTGTAGTATGTATGTGAGTATTATAAATAGTAGACAATACATAGCAGGGAAAATCATTGTATAATATATATATATATATATATATATATATATATATATATATATATTTATTTAGATTACATCATCATCATCATCATCTTCTTTCGGCTGTTCCCATTAGGGGACACCACAGCGGATCATCTGTTTCCATTTCTTCCTGTCCTCTGCATCTTGCTCTGTCACACCAACCATCTGCATGTCTTCTCTCACCACATCCATAAACTTTATCTTAGGTCTTCCTCTTTTCCTGTTACCTGGTAGCTTCATCCTTAGCATATTTTTCCCAATATACTCAGCATCCCTCCTCAGCACATGTCCAAACCAACATAATCTTGCTCCTCTGGCTTTGTCTCCAAACCTTCCAACCTGAGCTGACCCTCTAATATACTTATTTCTAATCCTGTCCACCCTCGTCACACCCAGTGCAAATCTTAACATCTTTAACTCTGCCACATCCAGCTGTAACTCCTGCCTTTTTGTCAATGCCACTGTCTCCAACCCATATAACAAAGCTGGTCTCACTACCCTCTTGTAGACCTTCCCTTTCACTCTTACTGGTACTCGTCTGTCACAAATCACTCCTGACACTCTTCTCCACCCAATCCATCCTGCCTGTACTCTCTTCTTCACCTCTCTTCCACACTCACCATTACTCTAAACTATTGATCCCAAGTATTTAAACTCATCCACCTTCATCACCTCTACTCCTTGCATCCTCACCATTCCTCTATTCTCCCTCTCATTCACACACATATATTCTGTCTTAGTCCTGCTGACCTTCATTCCTATTCTCTCTAGAGCATATCTCCTTCTCTCCAGGGTCTCCACCACCTGTTCCCTACTTTCACTACAGATCACAATGTCATTTGCAAACATCATGCAGCTCTTAAATACTTTAACCCTTACATTGGTCCCTTCAAATTAGTTATAGTTTGATCCCAGCTATCCTCACTAGGGGTATAATTATCAACCATATAATAAGTAAGGCCACACTAACACCCAATGGGATAGGTTAATTCAAGCACCAGAAAAGCAAATTGGCTAGGCTTAAAAAGGCCAGCAAGTGCAGCTAGCCTAGTACAAAACATATAATATAATATATCAGTAGGCATCCTTCAAATCGAATGGATCATGGGTTTGCACCTCTATTGGACTGAATCAAGCAGCGTCTTCTGTGGTTGTGCAATCCAATTTGGGAGTGACAGTTCTTTCCACATTCTGGGCAGCAGTAGGCAGATGTTGGTCTGCTATCATGGGCATGGATCTTCCTGAGGGCTCTCTGATCTTTTGCTGTCCTTGACAAGTTGTTTTCATACATAGTGACAGCCTCCTTCACTTCCTGTTTCCAGGCAATCTTGTCTGAGGCGACAGAATACCAGTTGTTCACGCTAATGGAGAAAGCACTGAGGTCACACTTGCATATATCCTTAAAGCTCAATTTGGGTTGCCCTTTTGGCCTCTTTCCAGACTCCAACTCACCAGAAATTAGGTATTTTGGTATACGGTCATCCTTCATGCATGAGACATGACCCAACCAATGCATACATCTCTGCTTCAGCAGGGTGAACATGGAGGTTGTGCCTGTCCTCTCAAGCACTGTGCTGGTGGATATTGTGTCCTGCCATGATATCTCAAGTATGCTCCTAAGGCAGTGCATATGGAATGCATTAAGCTTCTGCTCCTGTTTTGAGCGCAGAGTCCATGTTTCACTGGTATACAGTAATGTGCTCTAAACACCGGCTGTGTAAACCTGCACCTTGGTGTGTACAGTGAGCTTATTATTAGCCCACACTCTCTTTGTCAGGCTGGAAAACATTGTGGTGGCTTTTCCAATGTGCTTGTTGATCCCCCTATCAAGCAAAAAGTTGTCATAAATTGTCGAGCCTAGGTACATAAACTCATGGACAACCTCCATCTCATAGTCACTCACAATGATTGATGGCTCACTGCCCACATTTTGGCCCATCACCGAGGTCATCTTTGAAATGATCGTGAGGCCAAATTCCATACATACATCCACAAAGTCAGTCATGAGTGACTGAAGTTGCACAGTAGATGTGTCATCAGTGAACAGGAACTCCCTTAGATGCTTCCTAAGCACCCTGGTCTTTGATCTAAGTCTTGACAGTTTGAAGAGGTTGCCATCCATTCTGATTCAGAGAAAGATAGCAGTTAGAAAAGCAAATTCCAACAGAACTGAAAAGAAGACACCAAACAATGCTGGAGCCAGTATGTACCCCTGCTTTACTCCACTGATAATCTCGAAAGGTTCGAATGTGGATCCATCATACATGATGGTCCCCTTCATGCCTTCATGGAAGGCCCTGATAATGCTAAGCAGTATTGGAGGACAGACAATCTTTTCCAGAATTGCAAACAGATTTTTCCTACTGACAAAGTCGATTGCATTGGTCAGATCAATGAAGGCAATATACAGAGGTTTGTTCTGCTCCCTGCACTTTTCTTGTAGTTGCCTAACAGAGAAAACCATGTCTACAGTAGACTGTCCAGTTCTGAATTCACACTGAGACTCAGGGTAAACTCTCTGCAAGAATGTGGAGCCTCTTCAGGACAACATGTGCAAAAAGCTTCTCCATGGTACAGAGAAGGGAGATGCCACAATAGTTGTTACAGTCACTTTTGTCACCCTTATTCCTATAGACAGTAACTATGTTAGCATCCCTCATATCTTGCGGTAAACCACCTTCTTTCCAGCATTGGCAAAATAGTGCATGCAGCTCTGAGATTAGGGTACCACTAGCACATTTAAGGATTTCTATGGGAATACCATCTTTCCAGGTGGCTTTTCCTGAAGATAGTGCTTTTAGTGCATCATTGAGTTCCTCCAAGGTGGGGTCAGCATTGAGTTCAGTCATAGTTGGTAGAGGCTCAGTGGCATTCAGGGATCTCCTTATAACTATGGTCTCTCTGGCATATAGCTACAAGTAGTGTTCCACCCAGCATTCCATCAGCTTGGTTCTGTTCTTTAAGACCTTGCCTGTGGCCAATTTAAGTGGGGTGATCTTCCTTTGTGATGGGCCAATGGCTTGCTTAATCCCATTGTACATTCCTTGCATGTTACCAATGTCCACAGCCTGCTGAATCTTGAAGCAAAGTTGGAGCCAATAATCATTTGCACACCAGTGAGCTACCTTCTGCACTTCGACTCTGAGCACACCAGAGTGAATGCAAGTTCTCCTCAATGGGTGAGGACCTGTATTCAGCCAGTGCCTGTCTCTTCTTCTCAATCAGACACTTGACTGTCTTCTTCTCAAAGATAGATACTGCAGCATTATAGATAACATCCTGTAGTTTTTCTCATGTCTTGTTGGTGTCAGTGTCATCCAGAGAGGGCAAAGCTTCTTCAAGTGCTTGAACAAACTTGTGCACTTTTGAAGGGTCACGAGTCTTGCCTATGTCAATGTGTAGCCTCTCTTCCTTTTTAGAGTGAAACAACCTTCACATCTGGATGGTCACCTTACTACACATGAGCAAGTGGTCAGTATCACAGTCTGCGCTGTGGTAACTGTGTGTTACCCTGACACTGCCTAAACTGCTGTGTTTGGTGAGGACAAGATCAAGTTGGTGCCAATGTTTTAATCTTGGGTGCCGCCATGAAACTTTGTGTTGGGGATTAACATTGAAGAAGGTGTTGGTTATGCAGAGGTCATATTGGGAACAAAGTTCAAGGAGATGCTGTCCATTTTCATTCATCTTTCCTTTTCCAAAATGACTCAGACAAGATGGCCAGCTGTGATGGTCACTGCCAAGTCTGGCATGGCATTAAAATCACCAAAAATGAATAATGGTTCATGGGAAGGGACCTCACTGATGGCAACACTACCTTAATCATAGAATTTGTCCTTGACATACTGGGTAGAAGTTAAAGTAGGAGCATAGATCATAGATGCTGAAGATGTTGACCATGGCCACTGGTGTTTGTAGCTGAATTTTCAGCAATCTCTCGTTTCTCATATTTGGTGGTACGACTAAGCCAACAAGGATGTTTCTTATTGAGAAACCAACACCATGTTCCCTGGTCTCTTCTGGAAGCTTCCCACACCAAAAAAAGTAAAGTCATTCTCCCTGAGACATCCAAAGGACAGCAGCCTTGTTTCCAGGAGAACCACAGTGTCCATCTGCAATCTGCCAACTCGTTGTTAATAACTGATGGCTTCAGAGCATCACTGATATCAGTAGATCTTCCATAAGTCCTGGAGTCATTGTCCTTATGTTCCATGTGTCTAGCCTAAAGGCTGGTTTATTTTGTTGCTTTTTTGTTTTTCTGGGTGTATGGTTAACACTTCACCTGTTGGGGGTTCCCTAAGCCCCACACACCCAGTGGAGCAAGTGAACTGTGGTGAGACAGCACTTATTTGGCTGGGGGCTGCCCAGCTTATGGCAGACAGTAGCTGCCCATCGAGATCAAAGGTTCTCTCCTACCATCGGAAGCAGTCCCTGATGCCTCACTCTATGCCAGCTGAGTGCATTGGCTTATTACTTGTAACTGCTACTTCCAGTGTTGTGTCACTGCTCACAGAATGAAGCTGGAGTGTCCTCTCCAGGGCACAGGCCTGGCAAGTGAATCTGAGGAAACAGCTGATGCCCTGCAATAATCCAAAGCGAAAGAAAAGGTCAGGACAACTCAGCATGTGTGTCATCACAGGAGCTGCCAGAGTGAGGTTGAGTACAACCTAAAACTGCCTTAGGGGCTCCATCTCTGGATATTTCCTTGGGGTTTACTCCCAAAGCCTTCACCACAAGGCAGAAGAGGTTTTAAATCAGTTTGCCTTTGTCTAGATGGGTTGCCTTCCCAGACTGACAAGCCTCACCTGCCCAAAGCAACTGGTTTTAAGGCACCAATCACCAGCCCTCACCCCTTCTCCTATCAGTATAAATGGTTTCACCGGACTTAGAA
>NC_056737.1:303535642-303550642 GCF_019279795.1 Protopterus annectens
CCTTGGCTGGAATGCCTTCTGTGTGGAGTCTGCATGTCCTCCCTGTGGTCGCATGGGTTTCCTCCGGGTGTTCTGGTTTCATCTCAAACACATGCTGTAGGTGGATTGGACACTCTAAATTGGCCCAGGCATGAGTGCGTGCATGTGGGTGCCTTCTGTGGGAGGTTGGGCGCTGGGCTGCAACTTGACATGGTAAAACTCCACTGCCAATCATGAGCAGACAGGTGATCCTTTGTGGTGACCCCTACCTGGGAAAATACAAAAGAACATAGTTTAGATGCACATGTTACTAAGGGCACCCTATACTTTGTCTTACTAATGTAATGTTTTCCTTATTGTTGCTGTTGTTGCTTTCATAAAAAATGGGGGAGATTTTTGTGGCCCAAAAGAGTAGCACATTGATCTTCTTCCTTATATTGTCTAGGAGGATATTGAAAATGAGAGCATTGTCAAGTTGTCTAAATGCCCCATCCCCTCAATCAAAATATGAAGCATTTCTCCTCATGTCCCCTCTGAAACTAAACCTCATTCAGGGCAGCAAACAAAATATAAGTAAATAAAGAAAATAAAGAAGCATCACTGGAAATGTGGAGATGTGGAATTACCTTGAATATTGAATACTGCAATCTAGTGAAAGATCTTTTGATATTTACACTGTAACCTGTAAAATAATAAGTACTTAAATGACCATTACTTCTTTCAAGGATAATATAAGGACTTTTTGCTCTGTTGAGTAAATTAATAGATGGATGGAAGATACAACAATAACAAGTTATATTACATGAGGTCTGGAAGTGATTTACTATCAGCAGGACAGACATGAAAAGAAATGTAGCTATTGCCACCTGCTGTCTGCTAATATGAGTTTACTTATCTTAATGCTGTTTCTACTCTCACTGCCTAAGGATCAAACTATTTGTTAACTTAAGTATTTGTGACACACCAGCCCAGAATATTGTCCTTCACTGAATCTAACATCTTCAATCTCCTGCAGTCTGTTGAAATAAAGGGAAATGAACAGTGAATCCTGGGAAACAAATCTAGAAACACAATGATGTGTACCAGCTAGAACATGCCAGAACTTTCTAGTGTTATGGCTCAAACATAAGCACAAATCATCTGTGAAGTTATATAAACTGAGCAGCTCTGAACCATGTGATGCTGTTATGGGTGTTTTCAGAATTTTGATTAATCCTTGTTTAGAAAAACTAGTGGAGAAAGTTAGATAAAGTACAACAGAAAATAAGGCCAGTAAAGATGATGCTGCTGCTATCAAATTCATACCTGACATACGGTACAAATTCTGAAAATGAAGACAAATTGTGCTAAGTGCTTTGTCTGAGTAATACATTAAAGCAACAATCTTTGCTGAAAGGTATAAAACCGAAGGAACTTTGACTGATGATAGCATAACATATTTTGAGGAAAAAAAACAAGACACACCTTATATTTGTTGTCATGGAAGTGGGGATGACATATGTGCAGCATTGAATTCAGAAAAATATTTCCGGTATAGTACAGACTTTGATAGCCCATACTATAGAGTTGTAATATTCTTCCTTCCTTCTTCCTGCATCACTTCAGTAAAAATATTCATCTTGTTATACGATCATGGGGGTCAGAAATGATTTTCCAAATCATTTGCAAGCTGTATTATATCATGTTAGTCAAAAAGCCACACTGCTGAGCATGCCTTTGGTGGCAAAAAATATAAACCATAATTGCAGACTGAGCTGTGATCTGATTTATTTAGTTAAGATTGTATTAAAATGGATTACTTGATCATAATTTCTTGTTGTACATTGAACTTTTTAAGTAGTGAGCTGCAGCACTACTAGTTATAGACAAAAAGCACTTATCAATAATGTGCAGCTATTGGCCAGGAACTAAGAGTATGTCTGATAGATGAACCATTTCAAAAGTGGTTCAGCACTTCAGTTCCCCTTTTTCATTTGGCAACAAAAAGCATTTTACCTTCTCAGTACTGTTCTGTGGTGGCTGTTGTGTAGTCTAGCATGAGATTAGGCCATAACAGCTTTGAAAGAAGTGCATAACAACATTTGTTATCACATCACTGGCATCAGAGAAGTGCATAACAAGCTTGTAGGACTAAACAGAATTGGAAATGTAAAAATAAGCCACCTTGGGGGGTCTACCTGTATAATCTTAAAAATAAACCATCTTGGGGGTCTACCTGTGTAATCACTAAAATAAAACAAAGAATGCTGAATGCCTACAATAAAACTACAATTTGCCCATCAAAAGGACTCCATCAAGAAAATCAGTAAAGAGCTAAAAATATTATTTGGATTGTAAAATCCAAATACAAACTAAAAATAGTAGTATAAACCAAGGATGATTACAAAATATTCTTCAACTATGCCAGGAACCTAACAAAGAACACCCAGCAATCTTATGTGCTAATCTGCAGCTCCAACCCAAAGTATATTGCCAACATGCTAGCAAATGCATTTACTCTTAATTTCACACCCAAATCCTTGAATCCCAGCCCTCCCTAAGGATGCCAATGGATTATGTCATAACCACTGTTCTGTTCTTTCTTTAAAATGCTGAACTGTCACAAATTGCCACAACACATGGCAACAAATCACAACTGAATCAAAACACTGTCAAACGACCAAGCACAGGGGAAAAAACAGATGACGTAGTGAACAATGAGGGATGAACCCACAAATAATGAAGGCTAAAAAACATGTCTCTATATAATAATCATTTAACAGCAGCCAATGTTAATATCACACCAGAAAACTAAGTGATTATTGATTGAAGATTCATCTCCTGAGACTCTGGAGGGAGAGTTGAACTTCAACAACTGACAAAGCATTATCATAAAGTAATTACATGGTGCCATTACATGACAAGATGAAAAAAAATTATCCTAAAGAACATAACCACCCCCCCACACACACACAAATCGGAGAAATCTGTTTTATTCACACCAGTAAGCACTTTTGTTTACTTTGAAATATAATTTCATAAGGCAACTGACGAATAAAGGAAACTCATTTAAATAAATAGGATCACAGTCATATGACACACTTGCTCAGAAGCACTTAGTAAAAATTAAATAAAGATATTAAACTACACTAACCATTAGAAATCTTTTGGTTTATAAAAATACAAAAATGCATAAATGAACTTGTAAATCAGACCACAGTACTCTAAGTATCTTGTTGATAAAGTGCATTAAGTTGTACCTCATCTTTAAAATGCTCCCATGTTTCCATCTGTAGTTACCGTCGATTTTCTGTGTCTCCATCAATATATATCCAGGTAAACCTTTTTGCATGACATGAAAATAAAATTTCCTAAAACAGGACATGTTTCAATATGGGAAGGCTTTATGAAGGTGCTATGACATGTACACCTCTGTATGCATTGCAATGCCTTTTTGGTATTCAGCAACTGCCCTAACAGTGGTAAATGGTGCTCTACCATGAAAACGTGCAGCACCATATAGAGCTAGCCCTGTTGCTATGCTGAATGCTAATGAGGCAGTCTGAGGGAGTGGCATATGCTAATTAGCCATGTGCTGTCTCCACTGGAACTGCCTCCAGGAAGGCAACTATACACCAAGAGATAGCTTAGCAATTTGTGAAATTTCTTGGCCATGTAGATCAGCAAGGCATCATGGTACTGAGCATCCCACCTACCTACCATGGCTGTTGTGCCAGAATTGGGGGATGGTGGGAGCCACTAAACACCAAGGATACATTTAAACTTCATTGCCTTTATGGCATAGATATCAGTATGGGGATCGGGGTGTGGTGAATCACTAGACACTAATGATACATTTAACTTCAGTGCTTTCACTGTACAGACATCAGTACAGGGGTCAGGGGGCAGAGGTTACCACTGAACACCAGAGGTACATTTAACTTCAGTGCCTTAATGACTCCAGCAACAGTACAGGGATCGTGGGGGGGGGGGGGTCAGTGAGGGGAACACTAGCCACCAGTGATTACTCTAATGATTTGTGTCACAACAGTACGTAAAACAGTACTGGAGTTGGGGGGGATGGGGAACATTAGCCACCAAGGATTGTTCAGTAGTAAAGTGCCATAATGGCATCGACTTCAGGATGGGATTCAGTGGGTGGTGGGAACCACAGGAGGGCAGACAGGTCAGAGACAGATTTGGGGACTGTGGTTTGTGTATGGAGAGTGACTGAGGAGAAGCCAATGCCTACATAAACAAGACAGCCAGCTACAGGACCCACAAATGTGGGAGATACCCATATTGTCTGCATATTTATGATTTAGCCTGTCTGGCTTTGGCCAACTATTTATCCAACCAAATTCATTTCTGTGAAGGAAATTGTAATACAAGCAGAGTGGTTTATCTGGCTAAGTCTGAATTCTGCTCTTCCTTTTATATAGGCAAAACTGAACGCCCACTTGGAAAAATAATTTATGAACACCTATACTACATCTGATCTAAGAATTCTAAAAATGTACTATATAAACATTCGCTGTACTATGTGTCTTTTAACAAGTTCATGTTTGCCATCTTGCATATTGTTGAACCCAGCCCCAGGCATGGAGTGTGGGAAATGTGTTTAGAATACAGGGAATATTACTGGTTGATTAGACTGGATGCAACTTGTCCCCCTTGAATCAATGACTAGATTTCTATTTTACCAGTACTTAAACCTAGGGCTGACAAACTTTGGCAGCTGTTTTTTCAATGCTTAGTTTCAGTGTTGTTGCTTTAGGCATCTCTGTTGACCATATGGGTTGTTCTGGAGTTACATTTTTGTTTACAACAACTCGCTTTGCTTCACCTGCTTTTAAAATATTTTTAACATCACATTCCTAATAATTTACTGGTTCCAACTTGCCCAATCAGTTTTTACATTTATTAATTTTTAAACAACTGTGTCTCTATTTTGATTCCTTTGTGTTTCACTGAAGTTATACATGTGCTCTAGTTTGTTTTCTTATCATGTATCTGTCCCTTTAAATTCTAATTAGAACTGAGGAAGTGATTTTTTTCAAATAGCTTGAGCCAGCTACTTCCTATTCTGAAAAAAGTCCTTGCTACAGCTTATTGGATGAAACACGTAACTACTGGGTGTTATGTAGATTTTGCTCATTTATTTTGTTTTTATTAGTTGTTAAATTAAAGCTCTACACATTTTTTATAACTACTATCAGCTGCCTTTAATGTTTTGGCTTTCCTCATGGTTCTGGTGTGGTTTTCTTCATGCTGGTTTTGGGTTAATAATATAGCATCTCTAACCAAGGATTCCTCAAAATATAATCCCAACCCTCCTCAACAGCCACATATCACCACATCCACTTTTACCTTCAAACCTGTATCCACACCCTATATAAAACTACTCTTAAACAAACTTAAACCATGTTCTTTTTCAGCTGATGACCTTCCAAGTGAGTACCTAAAAATAGCAGTCAATAGCATTGCATATCCTGTCTCAATCCTTATAATCCTCTCTCTGGAAAAAGTCAAACATTATCCCTCTGCACAAAGGAGGAAATTCAACAGAAATTATTAACTTTAGACCTACAGCAATCATATCTCCCCTCACCAAAATATTTGAAAAATGTATTTAAAAACAATTACTAGACTATCTGCTGCAGGAAGAACTCCTATCCCCTACACAACGTGGCTTCCATTCTTCCAATACTACTAGCACTGCCCTTCTAACTTATGTAGATACAGTCAATAATGCTAGATATAAAGGCAAACTACTGTCTTGCCTTTTTTC
Organism: Protopterus annectens; assembly: GCF_019279795.1. NCBI lineage: Eukaryota > Metazoa > Chordata > Ceratodontiformes > Protopteridae > Protopterus > Protopterus annectens. The sequence continues at coordinate 303,541,392 of NC_056737.1, forward strand.
TAGACTTGTGTAAGCCCTTCAATATGATTTGTCACACCAAACTTCTACTTCAAATATCCTCACTAGGTCTCTGTCAGCCCACCCTTCTATGGTTCAAAAGCCACCTGTTCAATAGGTATCAGTCAGTAAAATGGCATTCTGAGCTCTCTCCTTACCTCTCAGTCACCACCGGTGTACCACAAGTCTCTATCCTTGCTCCACTACTCTTTAACATTTTCACCAACACCCTCTATACATCTACACAACAGACCAGCCTAATACATTACGCAGATGATTCCACTCTCATTTAAACATCTGATAACATGGTACATCTCCAAAAATTACTCAAAAAGTTTTAACAGCCACTGAAACATGGCTTTGTAACTCACAACTCATGTTAAACCCCCAAAAACCACAAACTACTATTTTTTTTCTAGAAATCCCTCTCTCATGAAAATAAGTTCTCTGTCTTGATAATACAACCATAGAAGTCACTTCTCATAGCAAATTATTAGGGGTGATAGTGGATGATATGCTTACATTCAACCTGCATATACAAAATTGCATAAGAAAAACTCATCATAAACTGTGGATGGTTTACAGAGCCAAAAACGTTCTCACTGACATAACAAAAACTACATTTGCCACTACTTATTTCCTCACCACACTATTTTATGGTGCTCCCATCCTTACTAACCTCCAGACTTCACAAAAATTAAAACTTGAACAATAGTATAACAAAGTTGCTAAATTTGCAGCACACAACCCTTTCAGAGCTCACCACTGTATAGCACTAAAAAGACTAAATTGGTTAGAACTGCCTCATCAACTAACATATACACAGCTTCTTACCACGTATAAAATTACCCAGCATCCATCTGCCTTTCCAGCACTAAGAACCATTCCACAAAACTGTGTTCCCAGTCGGTCATTGCGATCCAGTGACCAAAAACTCTTTGTCTGTCTACAAACCTGTCAAATCTGCTGGCTACTATCTGTAGTCGTACAAGGCTGTTAAGGCTTGGAACGCCTTACCTGTATCCATTAGGTCAATATCGTCCTTCCCATCTTTCAAAACCACTCTGAAAGACTTCTTAGCTAAAATCTGTCTCTGTTCTGGTTCAAAACAAGGATAAACTATATCCCTAAATGTGAACAAGTACCTTTTCATACTTTATACCTCCATACTCTCCCTTCTTCACTTGCTTCCTTACTTCTATCAAATTCTCTTTCTTGACTTTCTCTCTAAATATGCCATAAGCCTGTTTTTCCTCACTTCATATGCAATTCCTGGTAGTATTAGACTAACTTACCTTTAATTTCTCTACAAATTGTCTAAAATTTCTATAAATATTAAATGATTGTTATATAACTTGTATCGATTCTTAACCAATGTTTTTATATTATCACTATTTTGTTACAATTATTTAAACTGCAGATGTTTTTGTTTTATTATTGAAGATTGCAAAATTATTATTCTTAAAATGTTTGGTAATAATTTGAAGATTTTCTCCTGGGGCGTCTGCTGAAAATGGACTTCTACCCAGTGGGACTTTCCTAGTAATCAAATATCAATAACTAATAAATAAATATATGAGGAACATTGTATCTACAATTTCTTCTTATGAAGAAAAATCTGCTTTAAGGTGACTACTCGTTTCACTGTGTGTATGAATCTGTTGATATTTCTTCCAGGGATAAAGCCACTGGTATGATTTTAAGAATATTTGCTTGGCTGAATTCTCAGTACCTTTCAGATTACTTTAAAACTGAGATTCTAAATTCTCCCTTGGATAGTGATTTAGTGTTTGGCCCCCCTGCTGCAGAGGTGATCAAAAAGTACAATGAAAGGGACAAGTTGATCCAGGGAACTTCTAAGATTTTCAGTTCTCCTTTTCCAAATTGTCCAAGTGATTTTCTTTCTCATCATCCAGTTTCCACAAAAAACAGAATAAAAACTCTTAAAATAATTCAAATAAACAGATGCTTAAGAAGAAGCGGCAAGGATTCCAAAAAGAAGTCTTAAACTTATCAAAACTAAGGGCACTCCAGAAAGTCTAAATGACTATTCAAAAGACCTTGTGACCCCCTCCCACCCTTGTCCTCTTTCTCTTCCAGAAAGTCTGAATCTACACCCTTCTCTTTGGCAACAGATTGTTTATAGACATATGGGTTTGCTATCCTTGCATTTTGTGTTGCTCATAGAATTGAGCTGTTTCTTACAAGGAATGCTGCTCCTCCCCTGCATCCTCTATCTTAGTTACTTGGTAATCAGAGTGTTTTAAAACTTCAGACCTAATATTTACCCCCTTTTCCTTTTTACTTGCAGTCCCCTCAGCAAAAGTTTCATCCTGTGTCTTGGCCAACCTCCAATCAACCCAGGCTGTGTCGTTGCCCTGCACTGTGAGACCCTGCGTCGGTGGAACACTAAAGTGCTTTCAGCTACACTAGTGCATGGTAGAGTTGTATTTAATCTGTCCTCTAAATTGAAGACTCTTTCCCATTTCACTGTATACAGGCACACTACTGCCCCCCCCCCCCCCCATTTTTCTTTTCCTATTGCACTCCTAGGTCAATTGCTTAAAACTACTTTCTCTTGGAAAAAGTTTACCTATGTACCTGCAGCCCATACTTCAATTATTTTTCCCTGTAGAAGTGGTGGTCCTTTTTTACCACACTGTACTAGATTAGTAGCATAAGATTTGTAGTTATTAGAAAGATACTGCACTACACTGAAATGGAATTAACTTAGCTTGGCTTTTCTGTTTTCTTTTTAGCAGCTGGCCTAGTCCAGTTTTTCTGACTCACAACCTTGTATTACTCTGTCTATCCCCCCCACCTTGAACCTGCACACCTCCCTCCCACTCCTGCTTAATTACAGAGGTATCAAAAAACCTGGTGTAGAAAGGCACCATCTTTTGACTTAGCTTTTCTGCCTTGCTTCATAGGAATCCCCAGTAGTGTGCGCGCATGTAAGTACTACCTGGTATTGTTTTTGTTTGTGATTCTTATTGCTATTTTTTTGTAAAATTCATCCTAAGGGGATCCTGCAGTGCTTCTGTAACCATCTGCCTCCCCAAGAACTAACTTTAAATGTGTATATACCCTATTGTAAAATAAAAATATATCCTATACCTACCACTGTTGTATATTAATCCTGCATGCATTCGCTAGCCGTCTACCATGGATTTTATCTCCCTTTACTCTCCTAGGTTCTTTCCTCCTCCTCTGAGTGCTCATAGCTTACCATTGTACTTATTCAGTTAGGCCACCAGGTGGCATTGTTCAATCACTACCTATAGGTTCATAGGTTCATAGGTTGGTACTAGGCTATCGACCCTAGGGCCTATACAAGCCTAGCCATAACAATTCCCTGGCTATTTCTTCCCACAGTATTTACTTCCCTGGACCCCTGTCTAGCAGGGCAACTGACATGATCCCCGTGGTGAATTTCCTATCTCCCATCCAATCATCAAAGTTCCTTTTGAAGAGGGCCAAAGAGGTGCTCTGTTTGACATGTATGGGCAGTCTATTCCAGAGTCTGGAGAGTCTCTGGCTCAGGAACCTAGCCCTCCAGCATGTCTTGTTCATTGTGATGACAAGGTTTAGATCCCTGGAGTGTGTCTCTGAGGGATTGGGATTTCTTTAAGTGTAGCATGTCCAACAGCTCTGGGTTTGACATGGCCTTATATGTTAAGCAGAGATTGCCTCTGAGTAGACAATATGCGACAGAGTATAGGTGGAGTTTTTTTAGATGGTCAGCATAGGGCATATGCTTTAGGCCTGTGATTCTTTTAGTGATGTATTTCTGCGGCCTTTCCAGTTGTTGCAAATGTCTTGAGAGGTACATACCAAACGGGCATTGTATTCTATAATGGGTCTAATGAGAGATGAGTACAGTGGGACAATGATCTCCTTTTTTCTGGATGAAAAGCCCTTAGTGATGAGGTGTGCCACATAGAAGGATTTCCTGACTGTTGTGGTGATGTGGTTATCGAAGGTGAGACCACTGTCCACCTGTGTCCCTAAGTCTTTTATCACACTTTCGATGTTTAGTGTACTGCCACCTATGTGATAATTCATGGGTACATGTTTTTTCCCAAAAGGAATAACTATACATTTCTTGGCATTTAGCTTGAGCCCATGGCTCTGGCACCAAGCATCTGTTTCTTTAAGGCCCTTTTGTAGACTATCCACATCATTTGGGGGATTCAGTGATGGCTCCCAGTTTGCAATCATCTGCAAACTTTGTTAGCTAGAGTCCCTTAGTGTTGGCCTGCACTTCAGAGAAGTAGATGCCAAACAAAAGCAGTCCCAGGACTGAACCCTGAGGTACTCCACTTGTCACTTGTCTGCAGCTAGGTTTGGAGTCAGCTACTTTTACAGTGTGGGTTATATCTGTAAGCTAGTTGGCAACCCATTGAGTGACGTAGGGATTAATGCCCAGCTTAGTAAGTTTATCTATGATTCCAGAGTGGGGAATGATGTCAAAGGCCTTGGTGAGGTCCAGATAGGCTGTGTGGACCACCTTACCCTTGTCCATGGCTCTGGAGACTGATTTGAAGAAGACAATCAGGTTCAGGAGTCAAGATCGGCCCTTCATGAACCCAAACTGCATGGAGTCCAGTGTTTGAAGGTTGCCAATGTCTTTGTTTATAAGTTCCATGATAATATGTTCCATGGCCTTGCAGATCAGGCTCATCAGACTGATGGGGCAGTAGTTCCTGGGATCCAAGGTGGATCCCCCCTTGTGGAGTGGGATAACTGTAGCTGTGCGCCACTCACTGGGCACGAAGCCTGAGGTGAGGCTATGATTAAACATGACACTTAGGTGAGGTGCCAGTTCATTTTGTAGTTCATGTAGTACAAAGCCTGGGATGTTGTCTGGTCCCATGGATGCTATATTCTTAGCTTTGGAGAGTGCATTTTTTACCTGTGTGGCCATTATTACTGGAATTTGGCAATCTTTTGGTATTGAGATGGGCCCTTTAGGGGGTGAGAGGGGGGTGAAGTTTGCACTGAATCGCTCTGCCAGGATATCAGCAATATCCTTGAGATCAGTACATTTAATGCCATTCTGTTGTAGCTCAGAGCAGTTCTGAGCATTGCCATTTAGATTCTTGACATAGCTATAGAATGCCTTGTGGTTGTTTTTGGAATCTTTGGCAATTTTATTTTCGTAACTAGCTTTGGAGGATTTTATGAGGGATCTCAGCTTCTTACTGAGGCTGGTAAGGGAGTTTTTTGCTTCCTGGGATTTTCCTCTTTTCTGCAACAGTTTCTTCCTTTTGTTGTAAAGTTTGTTTATAGCAAGGGACCACCAGGTTGGCTTCCTTTTTTTGGAGGAGAGCGTCTTGGTTCTATTGGGGATGGCATGATTCATGCACGAGTGGATGTGCTCGTACAGTGCCTTAGTGTAGGATTCAGCAGTCAAACTTTCAGTTCCCATCTGCATGGGTGTCATGAAGTTTGTCACTTCTGACTTGAGTAGCAGGAAGTTGGCTTTGAAGATGTTTTTTACAAAGGTTTCCTTACTGGGGGGTGGGGGTGGGATGTGGATGTCACGGGTGATTAGATTATGGTCAGATCTGACCAACGAGGGGGTGACCATAGGTGTGGAGCATCAATTTCCCATGTTGGTAATGACCAGGTCTAGGATACTGGAGCCCCTGGTGGGACTAAAGATTAGTTGATCCAGGGCATTGGAATTTATGAATTCCAAGAACAGTTGGGCAAAGGTGTTGGTACACAAGTAGTTTTCCCAGTTAATGGCAGGGTAGTTGAAATCACCCAGTATTAGGGTGTTTGGTTGTATCTTAATATTTTCCAAGATGTTTAGAAAGATGTAGTGAGAATCTTGGGGCATGGTGGGGGATCTGTAGCAAGCTACAATTTGGATTGCAGTCTTACCTAGTGTTAGTTGCACCTGGAGAATTTCAGATGCATTGTGTTGGGCAACTAGCCTGGAGTTGTGAATATCCTTTTAATACAAGCCCAAAGTGCTGTAACTGTTCTATTAATTTACCACTGCCCTGTTTTAGCCCTATTAATGCTTACTATATTCTACTAAACTGCTACTGCCCTGTTTTCAGCTCCTATCCCCTGTCAACCCTCTGCATCCTTCTAATTTCACACACACAGTACCTTATGCCAGTGCCTCCTTACCTCTAAGCTAGTCCTCAGCTTCACTGATAACCTTTCGCTGGCTTTTTTCTCCTGTTCTTCCTTCTTCTTGGCTCTACCCGCTCTTTCACTACCCCCCCTCACTCCACAGCTCTTCTCTCCAACTACAAATCCTCCCATATTAAACTGCCTTTTCTAACCGCACTTTTCTTACTGTTCCTAACACTCTGAAACCGCATCTCACTCCTACTACTCCTAACAACTTTATACCATGCCAGCTCCTATACCTCCAATCAGCTTCCACTCTCTACTCCTTACCATACTCCCACACAAAACCATCTCCTCCCTCACACAAATGACCATTTTGTTTCCATCTCCTCCTCTCTGTTTCAGCTCAAACCTCTCCACCTTTTTAATCCTAAAATTATTTCCACTACTGCTAAGACACTTACTTTTAAACAAATACTAGACCATCCAGAATACCCCAAATCCAAACCAAAACACACTAAAATAACTTTGTTCAATAACGTCGTCTTAGCTGGAGACATTCACCCCAACCCTGGACCTAACCCACCCACAAATATCAATTACCCTACCCCTTCCTCTAACCTTTCATCCCCCTACAATGCTCTTACATTTTTCACTCTCAGTGCCCAGAGTCTCAACAACAAAGCACATCAGTTTCAAGCATGGCTAAGTCATAACCACCTGACATTGTAGCCATCTCTGAAACCTGGCTCAAACCCCACATCTCTGACTCTGAAATCCTGCCCTCTGGATTTCACACTCTTAGATGTGACCACCCAAAAAAAGGGTGGAGGAGTTGCATTAATCTATTCCAATCTACTTACCTTAATTCCCTTACCAGATACCATTCCTAAATTCACCAATGCAGAACTAACAGCCGGTCTATTAAAAATGAATAATCACAAAAGCCTCTGTATCATCACCCTTTATATCCCACCTGGAAATAACATCTCAACCCTTGAAGACATACTCCAATGGGCCTCAGCTGAAATTAACCTTGAAACTTACATACTAGGCGATGTAAACATCGACTGGAATAAAATCAACAGTCCCATACCCTCCCTGTCCATTAACCTCTTTACCTTTACTCAAGTAACCCACTCCATCATCAGACCCAATAAAAAAAATCCCCCAGGATCCACTCTTGACTGGATTTTAGTCACACATCCAAATAAAATTACCAAGTCTGGCACCATCCCTGACTCTATTAGTAACCACTTCCCAGCTTTCATTTACCGTGCAACCACCTCCCATCCACACCAACATCAATATATTCAGACTCGTAACCTTAGTACATTTGACCCCAAAACCTTCTCTAACTATCTCAAACAAATGAATTGGAACATTGTAAAAACCCTTCCACTCGATAAAGCCATATACTACTTTAATTCTACTTTCCTAGAGGCTCTAAATTCCCTAGCTCCACCAAGGGAAAAAAAAAAGAATAAAAACTATAACTGCCCCTTGGCTAACCACAGAAACAAAGCAAATTATGCATCAAAGAGACAAATCCTGGAAGCTTTACCAAAAGAATAAACTTCCCGAAACCCTTCTCCAATATACACAGCTCCGTAACTTTGCAAAAAAACAAATCTTCAAAGACAAAAAATCCTACTACATTAAGCTGTAGTCCAACCATCCCCAAAACCCTAGGCATTTTTGGAACTTCGTAAACTCACTCCTCAACCCAGGCTCCAAAAATAACCCATGTCCAGACCCAAGTAAATCTGACCTTGAATTAGCCTCACTATTCAACTCTTTCTTTATAGAGTCAATATCCGACCTAACGAAAACTTTTCCTAACAACGACCTCCCTATATCCCACCTCATCTAAGTCCCTAAATAATGTCCCCCCTATGTTTGAGCTTAAACCTGACTCCACTAACTACATAAAAGCACTTATATCCAAACTTAAACACTGCTCCAGTGCACCTGACAACATCCCCTCTTCCTTTCTCAAGTCTGCTGCCAATGGTATAGCTCTCCCAATTAGTATTCTAATTAATATACCCATAAAGGAATCCTATGTTCCTAAAATCTCATGTTCCACCTTTATTCTTCCTCTTCACAAGGGAGGCAAAAACACTAACATTTCAAACTTCCACCCTATAGTTCTTCTCTCTCCAATCTCTGAAATCCTAGAAAAATGCATCCACCTCCAACTTATGCCTTTTCTGGCTAAAAACCAACTTTTTACCCCTACCCAACATAGCTTCAGACAAGGACATAGCACCATAACAGCTCTACTCTCATTCTTAGATACTGTCAATCAAACCCGAGATTCTGAGAACTTAGTATCCACAGTGCTCCTAGATCTCTCTAAAGCATTCAATAACGTTTCCCATAAGCACCTTCCAAGTCACCTCTCAAACCTAAATCTCTCCCAAAACACTCTTTCCTGGTTCTCAAACTATCTGTCAGATAGATCTCAGGCTGTGAAATGGAAAAAAGGCACTGCACCTTTCTTACCCAACCCTACTGGAGTAGCACAGGGGTCCATCCTCGGACCAGTGCTGTTTAATATCTTTATCAATAACTTTCACTCTGCTTTTCCTAATGCTAAAGTCATCCAATATGCAGATGACTCTACACTTGTCTGCTCTGCCTCTAACCACCCTGAACTCCTATCTAAAACTCAGACTGCCTTCTCAACTACTGAGATCTGGATGCACCAAATTCACCTTTCTCTCAATGCTAACAAATCTAAAATACTACTATTCACACCCTCAAAATCTTTCTCTTTTGATAAAAATTCCTTCCAAGTCATTAGCCAAAGCAACTCTCCAATCGAAGTTGTTCCCTTTGCCAAACTACTCGGTGTAACTATAGATGAACACCTCAAGTTCGACATCCATATTCAGCAAAATATAAAGAAAACCCACCAAAAACTAGGTATGCTATACAGGAACAACCACTTCCTCTCTACTTCTACCAGGCATACTCTGGTCTCCTCTTACCTTCTTCCCTCCCTCCCTTCTGTAGGGCGCCCCACTACTAATTAACCTATCCTATTCCATCACTTCCAAACTTGAAAGCTGTTATAACAAAATTTCTAAATTTGCCACCAAAGCCAAACATTCCACTCATTACTGTGTTACCCTCCAATCCCTCAACTGGTTAGA